>NW_025765757.1:0-37500 GCF_003918875.1 Haliotis rubra
TACATACATACATACATACATACATACATACATACATACATACATACATACATACATACATACATACACCTATATACACACACACATACACACAAACACATACATAGACGTGTGTATAGTCACAATTCATGATGCAACGTACCTCACAAAGCACTTCTGTACAACCTTACACAATATGGCTCTTTGTAGTGATCTCTGTTCAGTACTGACTGACTGACTGAGTTTAGTTTTACGCCGCTTTTAGCAATATTCCAGCAATATCACGGCGGGGACACCCAGAAATGGGCTTAACACATTGTGCCCATGTATGGAATCAACTCGTGTCTTCGGCGTGACGAGCCAACGCTTTTAACCACTAGGGCTACCCCACGGCCCCTCTGTTTCAGTACCACACGCCGGTGTATATTATGTGATTGTGTCAATGATGTTGAGACATAAATGAATAAGAAAGTGTCTCACCTGTTTGGTTCAGCTGGCAATCCAGGACACGATTGTCTAGGTGAAGCCGGAAGGAACGCCAAGTAAATTCCTCTGTGTACAATGACTGCTCTCTGGCTGTGGTTGACATCAATACAGGCAGTTGCATGTTTCTATTTCAAGGGTCGGGAAGGCTGAATGTGCTGAGCGCACCCAAGGCAGATTGCGATCTTTTATCTAAAATTCGAATTTGCACCCAGACTATTTTTCAGAGCCCCGTTTCACAAAGCTCTCGTAAGCCTAAGATTTCGTAACCTTTCTCGTAGCATTCCTACCTCCCATACTGCAACATTCACTTACGATAGTCGTAGCGCTACGAGAGCTTTGGGAAACTGGGCCCTGGTTGGTAGGCACCACATCCTTCCTCGTGGGTTCCATCAACGTGGTGAACGTCTGAAAGCTGCATCACTTCAATTTTTCTTTCTGACACGCTTAATGATAATATAACTAGGACACTGTTCAATGCGGAGTGAAGCCAAACCAAATTCAGGCTGGTTGGTTGGTTTGTTCCTTATTCTAGCTATGGCGGTGGTCTGTGAATAGTCGAGTCTGGACCAGACAATCCAGTGATCAACAGCATGAGCACGATCTACGAAATGGGGATGCGATGGCATGTGTCAACCAAGTCAGCGAGCCTGACAATCCCATCCTATTAGTCGCCTCTTCCGACAAGCAGGGGTTGCTGGAGACATATTCTCACCCGGATCTTCACCGTTCTCCAAATTCACGTCCTCCAACTGGATCTGACCAACCGCTAGCTAAATTTTTGTCATGTTTGGATAAAAATGACATTCCGAGCAGTAGAGATATGTAGGGAATAAATGAGTGAGTGAGTATAAATAATAAATAAACTATTTGAAAAAATACTGAATCGTCATCATGGTAGTTAACTGTGTATGGAGTAAACAGTCCGAGAAAAAATTATTTTTGAAAATATAATGCAGAATGAAGTGGGAGACAATATACATTTCAGAGATTAGCAAATCAGAACACGGGATTTGTCTTAGTCCTAGCTGGATAGAGTTACTCAATGTATGCTGTCATTGAATCTATGGTGAATGTGCTAACAAAACGTGGAAGAAAATAACAAAGTTCACCCTGTTGTTATCCTAAATCGCATATGCGTCTGTCCCATTGCCATTATTCTCTCATTTCATTAGTAGCAAACCCAACGACGTTTCTATTCAGTTTCTACATCTAAAATCATTTTAATCATTTAAAGGAAAATGCACAAAAAGACAAATTTTCAAATGAATGATTGTAGCTTTTACATCATCAATATATGTATCGTTTTTCTGTTTGTTTGTTTTAAAACGATTAACGAAATGAATAAATTTGATTAAAACACAAATATTTAATACCTGAGTTACTAAACACTCAGGATTTACTTGGTGTCACGTGATGCATGAACAGCCATAAATAACCACGAGAGCATTACAACACTTGCCATCGTTACAAGGTACGAGTTTGGTATATGCATGACGTCACATACATGTTAGACATATTGACTGTATTAGGTGGTAGCTATATATACTGTCAGGTATTCCGGGGAATTTTGTGCACTAAAGACACACCTTGGTCAATTCCCCGAGAAAGGGAGCGTCAGCTTATCTTTTCAGGAATTCAACGTTCGGGTGAACACAAGTAGAATGACTTTGATCACCCCGTTTATCTGTATATGCACTTGAAAGCATGCTTGCGTATGGATTTACTCCGTGCAGCGTTATATGAATGCAGGCCTGTCGTGAATCATGAACGACAGAGCATATTTAATCTTTATCAGCAAGCCATGAAACTTGCGGAAGCCTTCAAGGGTCATGTTTGTTTTATGGTGTGGTATATTTTCAATATAAATTTCAAGATACTAAGTTAAAATTTTAAGATATTTGATCTTGAAATTTCAAGTTAAAATTCTAGTTAGTATGTTGAAATTTCAACTTAATTACATTTCAAAATGAAATGGTCCTAAACGGCTTTCGTAATTCTCGTTTCTTCTTTTCATCAACATATTATCTTGAAAGTTAACCTATCTATCTTGAAAGTTCAGATTACACATCTTAAAATGTCTGAAAAAAATCAAAAATAACGAATGGCCCTTAGAGGCTTCCGTAGGCCGCAGTACCTCCGTATGAAAGAGTGGTTTAGTATGGCAAATATGTGAAGGCTTAATACTGCATGGAATGGTGAGAGATTCAACGCCGCTTGTAACATTATTTGTACATCACATTCATCTACAGTGGTTCCGAGGCGGTGGGGTAGCCCTGTGGTTAAAGCGTTCGCTCGCCACGCCGAAAACCAGGTTCGATTCCCCACGCATTTGGTCATACAAGAGAACATCGTGTTCCATAAATACACTAGGGCATGTTAGGTCATACAATAGAACAGTGTCTTTATTCAACACGCTAGTGAGGGTTAGGTCACATCTCCTTATTCGTTGTTGCATGCTATATTGACTTCTTTGATAAATACAACTTAAGTCAATGAACTTTCCAGATCGAATATATGTCATCTCTTTTTGACAAAAATAACATTCAATTTAGAAAGAGGTTTTGGATTGGAGAAGCAATGGTTGAGCGAGATGTACCAATGGTTTTAACATTCTTCTAACAATGTCCCTGCCTTGCGAAACCTGATTTCATGGATGCACGGTAAAGTTATAATGTCACTCCTCAGGAAGGTCACGATCAATTACCAATGGTAACACAGATCCGTATTTTATAGTGTACTGTGGAACTACCACGGTGCAAAGGGATCATCTTGCTGAGTGCGGCGTAATACTAAACTGACTTAAGGGAACATGGCAGTTGCAGAACATGAACCTATTAAGCATTTCAGTGATTACGTTTTGGTCCACATACCTACTACATACTGACGACGTTTACAATTCTGAAGATAATTGATCCGATTAATTGATTGATCTTCAGTAACCCATGGGGGCGGTGGGGTAGCCTAGTGGTTAAAGCGTTGGATCGTCACGACGAAGACCCGGGTTCGAATCCCCACAAGGGTACAATGTGTGAAGCCCATTTCTGCTGTTCCCCGCCGTGATGTTGCTGGAATATTGCTAAAAGCGGCGTCAAACCAAACTCGGTTAGTCAGTCAGTCAGTAACCCATGCTTGTCGTAGGAGGCGACTAACGGGATCGGGTGGATCATGCCCATGCTGTTGATTACTGGATTCTCTTGTCAAGGCTCAATTATGTACTGACGCTGCCATACAGCTGAAATATTGCTGAGTGCATGTGCTTTGGAAACATGCAGCATATGCTACTACTGGGGATTACACCTTCTCAGCAAAGAACATATTCTAGGTGAGGTGAGGTGAAATTGGGCTAACGTCGTGCTGGAGAATATTTCGCTCATATGACGACGTGCATGCGTGTGTATGTGTATGTGCGGCTGCTTGTACTAGCCCAGACTGAAGCCGGTTTTATAGTGCTAGCCCACTGAGATACCATGCTGCAGTGAAGCATGAATACCCCACTCAGACATACTGACTCCGAGCCGACGGCTACAGTGTACTGGTGTATGGATGGGTAGAGTTTACTGGTGAACTGAGGAGTAGTGTACTGATGTATGTAGGGTCAGTGTACTGGTGTTTTGAGGGGCACAGTGTACTGGTGTATGGAAGGAGCAGTGTCCTGGTAGGTGATGGTCCTAAAGGTTACTAGTACATGGAGGGGTACAGTGTAGTGGTAGTGACGAGGGTACAGGTTACTGGTGTATGGTAGTGTACAAATTACTGGTAGTGACGAGGGTACAGGTTACTGGTGTATGGAAGTGTACAAATTACTGGTAGTGACTGGGGTACAGGTTACTGGTGTATAGAAGTGTACAAATTACTGGTAGTGACGGGGGTACAGGTTACTGGTGTATGGAAGTGTACAAATTACTGGTAGTGACGGGGGTACAGGTTACTGGTGTATGGAAGTGTACAAATTACTGGTATATATCGGGGGTAGAGGTTACTGGTGTATGGAAGTGTACAGTGTACTGGTGTATATCAAGGGAGTACAAGTGTACTGGGGTGTAGTGGAGGGGTACAGTGTACTGGTGTATGGAAGTGTACAAATTACTGGTAGTGACGGGGTACAAGGTTACTGGTGTATGGAAGTGTACAAATTACTGGTAGTGACCGGGGTGCACGTTACTGGTGTATGGAAGTGTACAAATTACTGGTATATATCAAAGGGGTAGAGGTGTACTGGTGTATGGAGGGAGTAAAGTGTACTGACTGGTGTTTGGAGGGGTACAGTGTACTGGTGTATGGGAGGTAGAGTGTACTGGTGTAGAGTTGGAGGGTAGGGTGTACTGGTGTATGGAGGGGTACAGTGTGCTGGTGTATGGAGGGGTACAGTGTACTGGTGTATGGAGGGTACAGTGTACTGGTGTATGGAGGGGTACAGTGTACACTGGTGTATGGAGGGATACAGTGTACTGGTGTATGGAGGGGTACAGTGTACTGGTGTATGGAGGGTACAGTGTACTGGTGTATGGAGGGGTACAGTGTACTGGTGTATAGAGGGGTACAGTGTACTGGTGTATGGAGGGGTACAGTGTACTGGTGTATGGAGGGGTACAGTGTACTGGTGTATGGAGGGGTACAGTGTACTGGTGTATGGAGGGGTACAGTGTACTGGTGTATGGAGGAGTACAGTGTACAGGTGTATGGAGGGGTACAGTGTACTGGTATATGGAGGGTAGAAGTGTACTGGTGTATGGAGGGTACAGTGTACTGGTGTATGGAGGGTACAGTGTACTGGTGTGGAGGGGTACAGTGTACTACAGTGTATGGAGGTAGTAGTGTACCTGAGAGGTACAGTGTACTGGTGTATGGAGGGGTACAGTGTGTACTGGTGTATGGAGGGGTACAGTGTATTCACAATATCCCTCCATAGTCGTTCAGACATTCAGACTTCTTCAGCGCCTCTGAACAAATACATTGTAGAAATAGGCGCTTATATACATTCATTATTACTATCATTATTATAAGGGTTCCCAGCTTACCATTCCTTGTCTTGTCTCAATAATTGACGAAAGGCAAGGCAACAATAATTACCATTTCATTTTCACACGCTTTCACGGGAGTTACAATTGTCATTTGATCAACTTTCAGGACACCCTCCAGCCCTCCTCTGGATCCGCCTTGGAAGAAGCGACAGCATCTTGTGCCTACAGGTATAAGTAATTTTGAATAGTTGAATCTCTTGTAGTAGAATATTTGTTTTCGTTTTAAGTATGTATATCATAAGCATAAACTGATTAACGAACCAGCATTGGTTTGTTTTACATATTCGAAAGATGACTTTTGCTTTGTTTGTTTCGTTTCGATGTTGTTTAACGCAGCACTGAGCAATTATCAAGCTGTGTGATGGCGGTTTTGTAAATACATTAGTCTGGGCCGGACAATCCAGTTACTGACACTATGAGCATCGATCTACGCAACTGGGATATGATTTTAAATTCATTAGTTGCTTATCACTAGTGTTGGCTGCTAAAGCACAATTCTTCACGGGACTACTTATTTAACACGCTGCGAGTGTAATAACATTGACTGTATATCATTTATTGGACGAGGGCCTCCTTCAAAGACACTGTGCATGCGGTGGTGGGGATTAGGAGGATTGCCCGCAAGGTGGGGGGCATGGTGGTCGAGCTGTCTAAGCAGCCCGGTTAGTGATCCAGCCAGCATGAGGTGTCGGGATCGAACCCACATGTGACCGGGTGTAAAACCTTGGAGTCAACTTTGTGTGCAGACTCTTTCAGTGTTGTCACAACCCCTAGTGTACAGTACACAACCCTGTGCACTTAAAAGAACCCACGAATCCGTTGGTATATGACCAGATGGTGGCCACGTGAATACGTGCAAACACATAGGTACAGCAACGTGCAGTAAACCTGGACAAGGTACTGTGACTATGTGTCCCAGTTCACCCAGCTGTGAATGGGTACCTCGTAAGGATGGGAAAGCCGTAGTAACTCGGTGCGCCTAGTTGCTGCAAGAGTTAATATGATCCCGAGGGAGCTGAGATTGATAAAACGATGGGCCGTTGAGATTGACGTCCAATCATCGAGGAAAAAATACCAGCACCTTGAGCATGTACTAGTTGTGCGGATATTTACGCTGTATACATATCCTATAATAATAACTCTTTTTCGCTTATCTCTTTATTTCTTTTACGCTACTAGTCGGATGGGGCGCGAAGCTCTCCCTCAGTATAACCTATCAAGAGCATTATATCTGCATTCTGTTTCAACATGAATACACTCTGGCAACCCACCAACCCGTCCCCAGATACCCCCACCCAAATCCCCCCCTCACCCGTATGCTCCATTCCGTGTCAATAACGCAGGATTAAATTGTGTTACATACAGAACCAGTCTTCAGATATGAACGATGACAACCATTCTGTTCCTGTTAGGTGAGTATCACTTTCAGCTATCTTTAAAAATACATTAAGTAAATGTACTATTAAGAAACCCTTACCTTAAATTAAGATTCAAGCTTCTGAACGGTAACTACGTAGTTATGGTAAAATCAATGCAGATTTTGAGCCCCACGTCAACACGAATACAATGTTATCATTGTGCTATGTTCACTTTGAACAAGAACAGCATGTCGATGTAGAGCTCTCCTATCAAAACGAATATAGTGAAGCAAACATCAGACAAGTCAAAACACATGGATAAATAAAATATCTTAGAAATTTCCATGAAGACCCGAGGTCGGATGTGTTCCCAGCATGCAATTGCTAGTCGTTGAGTGCAACTAAATCGGCAATGTATACATATACATATATTTGTGACAACATCACGAACATACGTGGTGTAATACAACTTACGTAATTTATAGAGTGCTGTGATGGAAAATTCAAAGAAAACGTTTCCAAATTAAAACTGCATTAGATGTTTGATTGGCATTTTAGAAGATGCTATTAGATGAGCATACAGGCTATTCTGGATTTCATCTTCTTTTTATTGTTTGATACAGCGTTTCAGGGCTTTTTCTGGCCCCATCATCAGGTAGAACTCAGATGATAAAATTGTTCTACAGATCTTCGCATACATCTTTCTCTTGTTTGCATAAGGACTATGATGGAAGTTTTTAGACCATATTCGGGAATACAAAGTAAAATCCCGAACATATGCATACACACCTGGAATAAAATACAAAAGAACTTACTTAAGCACGCCCTGTATTTTTGCAGTGATAGGATTTCATCAAGTTCATGAAACTCGTGGTGATCACAATGGAAAAACATGTGTTTTTCTGATCTGTATGATCCTTTAACTCATAAAAGCTACAAAATGATTGGATTCCATGTTGATTTTTGATGATAATTGCTCATTTTAAAAATAAAACAAACAGTGATTTTCATACAAACCCATGTCTGTATGGCCCTGGATGATAATTGCTCATTTTGAACAAACTCTGATTTTCATACAAAACCATACAAGTACAAGCATGGCCCTGGAATGTTTAATGTTGACTGTATTGGTGAATGTGAACATTCTAAATGTCATGTTGCGTTTCTTACACGATTCAAGGTCAATACCGTTGGTAACCTCCATGTGACTGTATGACAGCCAGCACTCTCCGCCATCATATCCCCTGTCAACTTCCTGATTCTCTGATCGGGTTAGGATCAGGGGTTCATTCAATCGTGAGACATGTCCGGGGGTGCTTGATGTGGAATGTCCGATGCCAAATACGTTGTTGATGGCTGTTTCCTTTCAATATGCATCGAACTCTTCATCGTTATAACAATATAGCGGTTCTTTTAAATGGTGTCGATGATATGCTCTATGTTCCAGTACTTTTCATGTACCAATCGACCGCTGATTCCAACTGTCTTTGGGCCTGTTCTGAGTGTGTACCAGGGTGGTATGGCGTCCACTGTGACAAAAGATGTATTGGTGTTTGTGACAGTGGTGGCTGTCATAGGGACTCAGGAAAATGCCTACAGTGCCAGGGCGGCTACTACTCATCCAACTGCACACGTAAATGCCCGCTTCACTGCCGGGAGAACAATGACGGACATGCTCACTGTCATCGAGCGACAGCACACTGTTTAGAACATTGTGATGGATGGTGGGGAGATAGATGTGACCGAGCCTGTAGTGAAGGATGTGTGGACAGCTCGTGCTACTTCTGGGATGGGACCTGTAACAAGGGCTGCCGTCATGGAAGGACTGGTGACGACTGTGACACAAGATGTCCAAGCGGTTGCCGTCATAATGTATGTGAGCCATCTGGAAAAGGTAGATGTACCGAGGATGTAACCACGGCTTTCATGGGCATCACTGTGATCGACCCTGTGACAGCCGCTGTAGGGGCAGGGAATGTGTTTATGACCATGAAGTAAAGTCTGCAGTTTGTACTGAGGGGTGCGTCGACGGGTGGATGTCCTCCGACTGCCAGAAGAAGTGTCCACCCAACTGTCAGGCTTGTCTACAGGAGTCTGGACATTGTTCCCGATGTTCTCACGGTTACTGGGGTATGGACTGTGCCAATGAGTGTAGTTCCACGTGTTCTGAGAGGACATGTGATGAGGATGGGAGGTGCTTTGCATGTCAACCTGGTAACTATGGAAACACTTGTGACAGATACTGCGGGACTGATTGTACCATGTGCGAAATGAAGAACACAGACGGTGTATGTGATGACGTGTGCGCGGCGCTGTGTCTGAACAACTCAAATGGAACACGGGGTCTCCTTCTGCAGTCCAGACATGTGAGTTAATCCGATAAGTTGTTCTGACCGAATAAAAGGCAAAGCTATACTCCCATGCTATTAAACACGTAATTTCAACTCAATCCCAGGTCGTAAATACTTTGGTGTGATTTGATATCAAGTTACCCTTAATGATTACTCAACTCATAGACACTGCTGGAGATGTTTCTACTGCAACTGATATTTTCCTCATTACCTTTAATATAATCAAAATATATTGGAAAAATAAGCCATAAGGGAACGATATATTTGTGTGGCCATTTTGTTTGTTGGAGGCATACATATTTTTCAGCATTTCCTGAGCTCGGAATCTGCGATAATAAATAATTAATAGTCATTGCCATCTCGTGGATTAATGTATGTACCGTTGTTCTAAACTGATATTCAACTATGATCCTGAAACGCGGCACTTGTTTTTTCTTAGATGAGAGAAATACATCCGACAGATGTGGAGAAGAATTTCTGCTTCCTCTTGTCACGGTACTCTTCCTGAACATCTTTGTATTCATGATGTAAATGAAATGTTATTGAATTAAAGATGTCTTGTTTCTGGTCATCAGTGTGTCATTTGTTTGTTTGTTGTTTATCATCGAACAATGTGTTTATGTAGGTATAAAACAAATAAAACCGCGGCATGTCATGCTGAAAATAGTGATTTAAGTCTCTGGGTGGTGAGACTCAGCGACTGAGATGACAGGTGTCTTAGTTAGTTGGCGGAACAATGCTCATAATGTCAATCACAGGATTGTAAGTTTTGAGTCGCCTATTTGCTGGTAACCGTGATACAATTGGAATGTTACTTTGCGAGGAAACCCAACCACCAGCACGCACGTTGACCAAACCCCCATCCCCCTCGCCCGCGACCATCCCCTAACAACCATAAAAATCAGAAACATTGCAAAACAACAATACCACCCCTCCCACACACCCACACACCCACCCCCAAAGAAAACAAACACCGAAAAAACGGCAACCAACAAACATATGCAGACAACAAAACACTAGAATCATCCCCGCGCCAGAATGTTTATTCATTGACTGTAAAGAATCCGCTGAAGTTATACTCTCCAGTAGGTCGTGTTTGTGACCAGGAAGCTAGTCGATCGCGCACCTCACCTCTAACGTGGTCTGGCCTACTTTATCTATCTGGAGTTGGGTTTTGTATAAGTCATATAACTCACATCGCCCTTAACAAGAAATACTCACTGCAAAAAGGTTCAAGCAGAACAGGAAGTGTTTAAGGACGCGCTTATTTTTGGTTGGTGTATTTGTCTACAGAGGTTACTCGTGATCTTACAACGTGACTATGGGTCGCCGGGGTCTTGTCGATGGCCCCATATCCCATGACTCACAAGTGAGATACAATAGATGGGGAAGTTAAGAAGACCTGCTTCTCAAACACGCCTGAGACAGCTGTACGCACGAATGAGCAGTTCCTAGAAAATGTCTGTACATAACCGGAGATTCCTAACACCACCCCAGTGTCAATACAAATCGCGTGACTACCGTTTGAGCAAAAATGGATTGGATTGCTTGTTGTTTAACGCCGCTCTCAGCAATATTCCAGCTATATGGCGGCAGTCAGTAATAATTGAGCCTGGACCAGACAGTCCAGTGATCAACAGCATGAGGGTCAATCTACGTAATTGGGATCCGATGACATGTGTCAACCAAGTCAGCGAGCTTGACCATCCGATCCCGTTAGTCGCCTCTTACGACAAGCATGGGTTACTGAAGATCAATTCTAACCCGGATCTTCACGGGTCAATTCAAAAGGAAAACCCAACAAACCGAATAACAGCATAAAACTCAACAAAACACAACAAATCAGAAAATCATTTATTAGAATGAGGCTATTTGTACACTTGCCATTACTGATTATGTGGCACGACTGGCCATTTATACCATTTTCATTTGGACGAATGGTGACCAGTTGACATCACCCATGCCCTGTTAACACGGAACGGAAGTCAGTCTCACCATAATGAATGAATGAATAATTGAATGAATGAATGAATGAATGAATGGATGGATGGGTGCATGGATGGATGACTGACTGACTGACTGACTGACTGGATCGATAAAATCCGTATTCAGCAATATTCTAGCTATCTGGCGACGGTCTGTAAAAATCGAATCTGGACCAGACATTCCAATCATACACCATGAGCATCGATCTACGCAATTGGGATACGATGACATATGTCATCCACGTCAGCGAGCTGGACCACCCGATCCCGTTAGTCGCCTTTTACGACAGCATGGATTACTGAAGATCAATATTCTAACACGGACCTTCACGGGTCGACAAAATATGTAATTGCTAATATTGGCAAACCCACTAGACTATAAGATCCATCGTGTTGGGTTACAGTTATCGGCCTAACTGAACCAAAAATGTGCGAATTTCTGGTGTCCCCGCCGTGGTGGCACGTGGTCCTGAGCATTGGGGTCAGTTCACAAATCAGTTGAAGTTAAAGGTCGGGGTTCAAACCTATACACAGATGGGGCGTGGCCTCCTTGCCTTGTCAAAGCTGTCCTTAGATGCAAAGCAATGTAGTATTCAAAGCACATTCCATGAAATATCACAAAACTGACTCACCGTTTCAGGCTGATATTAAGTCATAGTATAAAGAATTATGTTATGAAGACTAACAGCAAAAAGGAGTGATGTAGAGAGTCTACAAAACATAATTTTGAAAATGTATTTCTCTTATTTAAATCCAGATTTGAATTTCCCACTGTGTCAGTCAGTTGGCCAGAGAAGGTGCGTTTCCATAGAAACAAGCCTTGGAGTGGGGAAGTGTTTCATTCAGGGTTTCATATTTCAGGCAGGCTGGGAAAATGCCACTGACTCTGTTCACCCAGCAGACAATGGGTACCCGGTGGGATAAAATCATGTGACTATAACCCTCTAGCTCCTAGCAGGCAGCTTGGGTTATCCGAGGTAATAATAATAATCAGATTGTTAGGGCTCTTCGAGCATGCATTGTGTATGGAGCAATGCGCATGATGAATGTTATGATATTGCTGAAATATTGCTAAAAGCGGCATAAAACCTTACTCACTCACTATTCACAAACCACTCACCCTCTAGATTTAAGTATGAGGTTATGAAAGCGCAGGATATGCTTGACTGTTGAGAATTACACACACGACGCAACATACATTCTTGTCATCTCTACATTCCCGTTGTGTCATGTGATATGGAAGATAACGACAAAAACGCTGATGATCTGAATGGCTTACTGTTCGATGATAAAACATGCTCGCAAATGATCTGATATGCTTTCTATTTGAGCTTGTCATTTGGTGAATGTACGTTGGCGACGGTCGGAGAAAAAAAGATGCATAGCTTTTGGCCATAGAAACCGTGCCATTTAACACTTGTCAGTGAGATAGACAAAGTACGTGATCTGATGTGGATGCATGGAGTATATCGCTGACCTTGTGTGCCTCGCTCTTGCAGTGTTGTATGTTGTATGCACGTGTGTGTGTGTGTGTGTGTTCTCGCGCGTGCATTCATGTAGGTATGTGTTTGTTATGACAAACATGCCTCTTTGAAACGCAATTATAAAACAAACACACATAATGTAAAAATGATCAAACAAGAATATCAGTAATCTACACTCTTAATGACTTTATACAACAGTAATAAATTATACAGATTAAAGTCCAACCGATCTGATGATTGACCAAACCATTAGTGACAAAAGTCGATTCTTTAGTTTCGACCATATCATGATCATGTGTTTTGAATCGCCATATAACAAGAATATCAGTAATCGACGACGCAGTGAAAAGCCTAACATGCGTTGCTATTTCAAGGGTAACAAACTGATGGAAGCTCCCTGGGACGAACTCGATAGGACGACAGACACACCTATACCCACTCAGTCTCCCTCACTCCATGCTGGGAACACCTCGTGAGAGCATAGTAGCAGCTAGGGTCGTCCCCGCCGTGGTCTCAGGTCGGATTCGCGCCGCCCTCCCAGGGAACACTCTCACTAGGGGTGGGGCCAAGGACACGATTTAGGGATGTGACCTCCGCAAGTGTTAGCAATACATCGGACTTTGTGAACTTTGTGTTTTGGAACATTGGTGGATATCACCCAAATTATCTGATAATGATTTTATTGATTATATTAAATCATTTGATATCATTGGAATTAGTGAAATAATAATATTTTCCCTGATTTTGAGGCGATTGTAAAAGCAGCATATAAAATATCTACCTGTGGAAGACTTTCCGGTGGTTTTCTGTGTGTTATGTGTGAGTGGGGAGCAGAAAACATTGTGAAAGCATTGTCATATTGATGAATGTTGTATATGAGCAACCATTGTGCTCAGCTTTCCCTGTATATATGCGTATGATGGTTTCCTGTGTATTGTGTGAACGGAGATCTTCAGTGATGGTGAATGTGTTGTCACAATGATGAATGATGTTTGTAATTGGCAGGTCACATATGAACTAGTGTTACAGCACAACATGATCTAATCAGTAAGGCTCTATTCCACAAATGGGTAAGATGTATTTTCATATGTCAACATATTTTCCTTTGTTATGTACACCTTCGGGTAACCTTTGAGGGTTACCAAATAGTTATCTGGTTGTATGTCGTGTTAATTGCGAACTTTATTGTCTGTCAGATGTATCTGTACATATTGTTTTAATTTACATTATTTCGGCAAAATGTGTTATTTGGCAATGAATTATCTCCCTTGGTGGAACAACCAACGTTGTGCATGTAGTTTCATGTGATTATTATTTCCCTTGACAGTTTATAATGTTGTATAATATACATGTGTAATTGTTAGACTACAGATTTAATTGTGATCAACTAATTGTGATACCTGTGCAAAACATTATGTAATGTGTAAATATTTCTAAGAATGTTATGTGTGTTTCGGGGCTTGATGTATGACTAAGAAGTTATCTGAATAAACCGCACCTCACCCCTACAGCGAGTCATGTGATTCCCTGATATTACCTGGCGATTTAACCAGCTGTAACACATACGTATTTGTGTCAGAATATAAAAACGTCCAAAGGTGCATGTATTCCGGTCCATACACCCATGCTCCCATGCATACTCTACAGTCGTGTTACATCAGAGGCTATGTATGGATACTCGCAGCAGTCTTGTTTTCTTTCACAACATTGGAATGCTGTTTCACCTCTCCATGTAGCGGACCCTGTTTGTCCCAGGATACACATACCTCGTTTAGCTGTCCCTTTGAAACACGACCAGATCAAGATCTTACGCTAGAAGATTACGCAAGCTGTCCTTGTTGTAAATGGAAACAGTTGCACACATTTCAATGATTTCCAAATATTTCATGCATTATTCATGTTAGTGAATTATAGTATGCACAAATATGTAAATGATTTTTTCTGTATCGAAATAGATTTGTTTACTTTAGGCCCGGTCCATTTATACTTCTGTTACACCTAGCAAAAAAGTTTTAAAAACCCGTGTTACCATTCTTTAGCTAATTTTAATATCTTACTTATTCAAGGTTTAAAAAACGGACGACAGGCCAAATACAATACGTCCATTTGCCCTGAAATGTGTGAGGATTTGTGTCGCCGTATCGGTGGATGCACGTTCTACCATTGTCTTCTGACTACATTACCTGCGAACGGAACCAGAACAACAGCGTGGTGACTGAGGGGAAGCAGATGTTCCATCTCAAGGTGAGTTTAAATGGAATGGGTTGCAGGTGAACAATTGACTTGCCTTCACAATATCCACTCCATAGTCTTTCCAGACATTCAGACTTCTTCAGCGCCTCTGAACAAATGCATTGTAGAAATAGGCGCTATATACCATTCATTATTACTATCATTATTATAAGGGTTCCCAAGAAACACCATTCCTTGTCTTGTCCCAATAATTGACGAAGGCAAGGCAACAATAATTACCATTTCATTTTCACACGCTTTCACGGGAGTTACAATTGTCATTTGCAATCAGCTTTCAGGACACCCTCCAGCCCTCCTCTGGATCCGCCTTGGAAGAAGCGACAGCATCTTGTTGCCCTACAGGTATAAGTAATTTTGAATAGTTGAATCTCTTGTAGTAGAATATTTGTTTTCGTTTTATGTATGTATATCATAAAGCATAAACTGATTAACGAACCAGCATTGGTTTGTTTTACATATTCGAAAGTTGACTTGCTTTGTTTGTTTCGTTTCGATGTTGTTTAACGCCGCACTCAGCAATTATCAAGCTGTGTGATGGCGGTTTGTAAATAAATTAGTCTGGGCCGGACAATCCAGTTACTGACACCATGAGCATCGATCTACGCAACTGGGATATGATTAAATTCATTGGTTGCTTATCACTAGTGTTAACTGCTAAAGCACAATTCTTCACGGGACTACTTATTTAACACGCTGCGAGTGTAATAACATTGACTGTATATCATTTATTGGACGAGGGCCTCCTTCAAAGACACTGTGCATGCGGTGGTGGGGATGTGGGGTGTGGTGGGGATGGGGGAGGATTGCCCGCAAGAATAGCCAATAATAACTCTTTTTTCACTTATCTCTTTATCTCTTACGCTGCTTGTCGGATAGAGCGCGAAGCCCTCATTCAGTATAACCTGTCAAGAGCATTATATCTGCATTCTGTTTCAACATGAATACACTTTGGCAACCCACCAACCCCTGTCTACAGCCACACCCACCCAAATCCCTCCTTACCAGTATGCTTCATTCCGTGTCAATAACGCAGGTGTAAATTGTGTTAAATACAGAACCAGTCTTCAGATATGAACGATGACAACCATTCTGTTCCTTGTAGGTGAGTATCACTTTCAACTATCTTTCAAAAATACATGAAGTAAATGTACTATTAAGAAACCCTAACATTGAATTAAGATTCAAGCTTCTGAACGGTAACTACGTAGTTATGGTAAAAATCCAATGCAGATTTTGAGCCCCACGTCAACACGAATACAATGTTATCATTGTGTTATGCTCACTTTGAACAAGAACAGCATGTCGATGTAGAGCTCCCTATCAAAACGAATATAGTGAAGCAAACATCAGACAAATCAAAACACATGGATAAATAAAATATCTTAGAAATTTCCATGAAGACCCGAGGTCGGATGTGTTCCCAGCATGCAATTGCTAGTCGTTGAGTGCAACTAAATCGGCAATGTATACATATACACATATTGGTGACAACATCATGAACATACGTGGTGTAATACAACTTACGTAATTTATAGAGTGCTGTGATGGAAAAATTCAAAGAAAACGTTTCCAAACTAAAACTGCATCAGATGTTTGATTGGCATTTTAGAAGATGCTATTAGATGAGCATACAGGCTATTCTGGATTTCATCTTCTTTTTTATTGTTTGATACAGCGTTTCAGGTCTTTTTCTGGCCCCATCATCAGGTAGAACTCAGATGATAAAATTGTTCTACAGATCTTCGCATACATCTTTCTCTTGTTTGCATAAGGACCATATTCGGGAATACAAAGTAAAATCCCGAACATATGCATACACACCTGGAATAAAATACAAAAAGAACTTACTTAAGCACGCCCTGTATTTTTGCAGTGATAGGATTTCATCAAGTACATAAAACTCGTGGTGACCACAATGGAAAAACATGTGTTTTTCTGATCCGTATGATCCTTTAACTCATAACGAGCGACAAAATGATTGGATTCCATGTTGATTTTTTGATGATAATTGCTCATTTTAAAAATAAAACAAACAGTGATTTTCATACAAACCCATGTCTGTATGGCCCTGGATGATAATTGCTCATTTTGAACAAACTCTGATTTTCATACAAAACCATACAAGTACAAGTATGGCCCTGGAATGTTTAATGTTGACTGTATTGGTGAATGTGAACATTCTAAATGTCATGTTGCGTTTCTTACACGATTCAAGGTCAATACCGTTGGTAACCTCCATGTGACTGTATGACAGCCAGCACTCTCCGCCATCATATCCCCTGTCAACTTCCTGATTCTCTGATCGGGTTAGGATCGGGGCTCATTCAATCGTGAGACATGTCCGGGGTGCTTGATGTGGAATGTCCGATGCCAAATACGTTGTTGATGGCTGTTTCTTTCAATATGCATCGAACTCCTCATCGTTATAACAATATAGCGGTTCATTTAAATGGTTTCGATGACATGCTCTATGTTCCAGTACTTTTCATGTACCAATCGACCGCTGATTCCAACTGTCTTTGGGCCTGTCCTGAGTGTTTACGAGGGTGGTATGGCGTCCACTGTGACAAAAGGTGTATTGGTGTTTGTGACAGTGGTGGTTGTCACAGGGACTCAGGACGATGCCCCCAGTGCCAGGGCGGCTACTACTCATCCAACTGTACAAGAGCATGTCCTCCTCACTGCCGGAAGAACAATGACGGACATGCTCACTGCCATCGAGCGACAACACATTGTTTAGAAAACTGTGAGATTGGATGGTGGGGAGATAGATGTGACCGAGCCTGCAGTGAAGGATGTGTGGACAACTCATGCTACCCCTGGGATGGAACCTGTAACAAGGGCTGCCGTCATGGATGGACTGGTGACGACTGTGGCACAAGATGTCCAAGCGGTTGCCGTCATAACGCATGTGATCCATCTGGAAAAGGAAGATGTACTGAAGGATGTAGCCACGGCTTACATGGGCATCACTGTGATCGACCCTGTGACAGCCGCTGTAGGGGGCAGGGAATGTGTTTATGACCATGAAGTAAAGTCTGCAGTTTGTACTGAGGGGTGCGTCGACGGGTGGATGTCCTCTGACTGCCAGAAGAAGTGTCCACCCAACTGTCAGGCTTGTCTACAGGAGTCTGGACATTGTTCCAGATGTTCTCACGGTTACTGGGGGGGTGGACTGTGCCAATGAGTGTAGTTCCACGTGTTCTGAGAGGACATGTGATGAGGATGGGAGGTGCTTTGCATGTCAACCTGGTTACTATGGAAACACTTGTGACAGATACTGCGGGACTGATTGTGCCATGTGCGAAATGATGAACACAGAGGGTGTCTGTGATGACGTGTGCGCGGCGCTGTGCCTGAACAACTCAAATGGAACACGGGGGTCGCCTTCTGCAGTCCAGACATGTGAGTTAATCCGATAAGTTGTTCTGACCGAATCAAACGCAAAGCTATACTCCATGCTATTAAACATGTAATTTCAACTCACTCCCAGGTCGTAAATACTTTGGTGTGATTTGATATCAAGTTACCCTTAATGATTACTCAACTCATAGACACTGTTGGAGATGTTTCTACTGCAACTGATATTTTCCTCATTACCTTTAATGTAATCAAAATATATTTGAAAAATAAGCCATAATTGAACGATATATTTGTGTGGCCATTTTTTGTTTGTTGGAGGCATGCATATTTTCCAGCATTTCCTGAGCTCGGATTCTGCGATAATAAGTAATTAATAGTCATTGCCACCTCGTGGATTAATGTATGTACCGTTGTTCTGAACTGATATTCAACTATGATCCTGAAACGCTGCACTTGTTTTTTTCAGATGTGAGAAATACATCCGACAGATGTGGAGAAGAATTTCTGCTTCCTCTTGTCACAGTACTCTTCCTGAACATATTTGTATTCATGATGTAAATGAAATGTTATTGCATTAAAGATGTCTTGTTTCTGGTCATCAGTGTGTCATTTGTTTGTTTGTTGTTTATCATCGAACAATGTGTTTATGTAGGTATAAAACAAATAACACCGCGGCATGTCATGCTGAAAATAGTGATTTAAGGTCTCTTGGTGGTGAGACTCAGCGACTGAGATGACAGGTGTCTTAGTTAGTTGGCGGAACAATGCTCATAATGTCAATCACAGGAATGTAAGTTTTGAGTCGCCTATTTGCTGGTAACCGTGATACAATTGGAATGTTACGTTGCGAGGAAACCCAACCACCAGCACGCACGTGAGATACAATAGATGGGGAAGTTATGAAGACCTGCTTCTCAAACACGCCTGAGACAGCTGTGCGCACGAATGAGCAGTTCCTAGAAAATGTCTGTACATAATCGGAAATGTCATAACCGGAGATAGCTAACACCATCCCAGTGTCAATACAAATCGCGTGAGTACCGTTTGAGCAAAAAATGGATTGGATTGCTCGTTGTTTAACGCCGCTCTCAGCAATATTCCAGCTATATGGCAGCAGTCAGTAAATATTTGAGCCTGGACCAGACAGTCCAGTGATCAACAGCATGAGGGTCAATCTACGTAATTGGGATCCGATGACATGTGTCAACCAAGTCTGCGAGCTTGACCATCCGATCCCGTTAGTCGCCTCTTACGACAAGCATGGGTTACTGAAGATCAATTCTAACCCAGATCTTCACGGGTCAAGTCAAAAGGAAAACCCAACAAACCGAATAACAGCATAAAACTCAACAAAACACAACAAATCAGAAAATCATTTATTAGAATGAGGCTATTTGTACACTTGCCATTACTGATTATGTGGCACGACTGGCCATTTATACCATTTTCATTTGGACGAATGGTGACCAGTTGACATCACCCATGCCCTGTTAACACGGAACGGAAGTCAGTCTCACCATAATGAACGAATGAATAATTGAATGAATGAATGAATGAATGAATGAATGAATGAATGAATTAATGGATTAATTAATGGACGGGTGGATGGGTGCATGGATGGATGACTGACTGACTGACTGGCTGACTGATTGATCGATAAAATCCGTATTCAGCAATATTCTAGCTATCTGGCGGCGGTCTGTAAAAAATCGAATCTGGACCAGACATTCCATTCATACACCATGAGCATCGATCTTCGCAATTGGGATACGATGACATATGTCATCCACGTCAGCGAGCTGGACCACCCGATCCCGTTAGTCGCCTTTTACGACAGCATGGATTACTGAAGATCAATATTCTAACACGGACCTTCACGGGTCGACAAAATATGTAATTGCTAATATTGGCAAACCCACTAGACTATAAGATCCATCGTGTTGGGTTACAGCTATCGGCCTCACTGAACACAAAAATGTGTTAATCCCATTTCTGGTGTCCCCGCCGTGGTGGCACGTGGTCCTGAGCATAGGGGTCAGTTCACAAATCAGGTGAAGTTACAGGTAGGGGTTCAAACCTATACACAGATGGGGTGTGGCCTCCTTGCCTTGTCAAAGCTGTCCTTAGATGCAAAGCAATGTAGTATTCAAGTAAATTCCATGAAATATCACAAAACTGACTCACCGTTTCAGGCTGATATTAAGTCATAGTATAAAGAATTATGTTATGAAGACTCACAGCAAAAAGTAGTGATGCAGAGAGTCTACAAAACATAATTTTGAAAATGTATTTCTCATATTTAAATCCAGATTTGAATTTCCCACTGTGTCAGTCAGGTGGCCAGAGGAGTTGCGTTTCCATAGAAACAAGCCTTGGAGTGGGGAAATGTTTCATTCAGGGTGTCATATTTCAGGCAGGCTGGGAAAATGCCACTGACTCTGTTCACCAAGCAGACAATGGGTACCCGCTGGGATAAAATCACGTGACTATAACCCTCTAGCTCCTAACAGGCAGCTTGGGTTATCCGAGGTAATAATAATAATCAGATTGTTAGGGCTCTTCGAGCATGCATTGTGTATGGAGCAATGCGCATGATGAATGTTATGATATTGCTGAAATATTGCTAAAAGCGGCATAAAACCTTACTCACTCACTATTCACAAACCACTCACCCTCTAGATTTAAGTATGAGGTTATGAAAGGGCAGGATATGCTTGACTGTTGAGAATGACACACACGACGCAACATACATTCTTGTCATCTCTACATTCCCGTTGTGTCAGGTGACAAAAACGCTGATGATTTAGGGATGTGACCTCCGCAAGTGTTAGCAATACTTCGGACTTTGTGAACTTTGTGTTTTGGAACATTGGTGGGATAACAACCAAATTCTCTGATAATGATTTTATTGATTATATCAAATCATTTGATATCATTGGAATTAGTGAAACTTGGAGTAGGAATATATATATTTTCATAATATTTGCCTGATTTTGAGGTGATTGTAAAAGCAGCATATAAAATATCTACCTGTGGAAGACTTTCCGGTGGTTTTCTGTGTTTTGTGTGAGTGGGGAGCAGAAAACATTGTGAAAGCATTGTCATATTGATGAATGTTCTGTATGAGCAACCATTGTGCTCAGCTTTCCCTGTGTATATGCATATGATGGTTTCCTGTGTATTGTGTCAACGGAGATCTTCAGTGATGGTGAATGTGTTGTCACAATGATGAATGATGTTTGTAATTGGCAGGTCACATATGAACTAGTGTTACAGCACAACATGATCTAATCGGTAAGGCTCTATTCCACAAATGGGTAAGATGTATTTTCATATGTCAACATATTTTCTTTTGTTATGTACACCTTTCGGGTAACCTCTGAGGGTTACCAAATAGTTATCTGGTTGTATGTCATGTTAATTGCAAACTTTATCGTCTGTCAGATGTATCTGTACATATCGTTTTAATTTACATTATTTGGGCAAAATGTGTTATTTGGCAATGAATTATCTCCCTTGGTGGAACAACCAACGTTGTGCATGTAGTTTCATTTGATTATTATTTCCCTTGACAGTTTATAATGTTGTATAATATACATGTGTAATTGTTAGACTACAGATTTAATTATGATCAACTAATTGTGATACCTGTGCAAAACATTATGGAGTGTGTACATATTTCTAAGAATGTTATGTGTGTTTCAGGGCTTGAGGTATGACTAAGGAGTTATCTGAATAAACCACACCTCACCCCTACAGCGAGTCATGTGATTCCTGATATTACCTGGCGATTTAACCAGCTGTAACACATACGTATTTGTGTCAGAATATAAAACACGTCCAAAGGTGCATGTATTCCGGTCTATACACCCATACTCCCATGCATACTCTACAGTCGTGTTACATCAGAGGCTATGTATGGATACTCGCAGCAGTCATGTTTTCTTTCACAACATTGGAATGCCCTTTCACCTCTCCGTGTAGCGGACCCTGTTTGTCCCAGGATACACATACCTCGTTTAGCTGTCCTGTTGAAACACAACCAGATCAGGATCTTACGCTAGAAGATTACGCAAGCTGTCCTTGTTGTAAAAGGAAACAGTTGCACGAATTTCAATGATTTCCAAATATTTCATGCATTATTCATGTTAGTGAATTATAGTATGCACAAATATGTAAATGATTTTTTTCTGTATCGAAACAGATTTGTTTACTTCAGGCCCGGTCCATTTATACTTCTGTTACACCTAGAAAAAAAATGTTTTAAAAAACCCGTGTTACCATTCTTTAGCTAATTTTAATATCTTACTTATTCAAGGAAATTTCTGTTTTGGTGCGAGGTTCGTTTAGATAAGTGTCATATGTATCGTTCAATGTGCTTATTGGCTTATTCCTACATCCTACCAGTATAACCTTATATCCTCGGGAATCGGTAGAGTTTGCCTAGGCAATACATTGGGCTTGTTCGGCAAGAAGATTTAAAAAAAAACAAATATTTGTGTTGCATATATATAACCTGTGCATGAGACTGAGAAATATGCTTATGAAAGTCATTTCAGTTAATGTGGAAGGCACCAGTATGGAGACAGTTGGCAGCTCAGGACAACAGTCAGTCAAGTTTATATTGTTCCGGGTCTCTTTTTGACAAAGTAAATTCTTGACATCCATTATTTGCATAATGAGAACGACGGCTTCCCGATAAGATGTACTGTCCAATTTTTTTCAGACGTTCCCTTTGGTAAATGCATGCAATAACAATAAGTGCGACAACACAAACGAATACTGGTAGTCCTATAGCAAGTCCCAGGACGAGGTCTGTTGGCGATGATTCAGTAGTAGAAGTGGTACTTTTGGGTGTTGTCGACCCCTCAGATGGCGATGGCGATGGCGATGGCGATGGCGATGGCGATGACGATGGTGAGCTTGTTTGCATGCTGCCGTTAGAATTGTTGGTACTTGTTTCTTAAATAGAAAAATGGAAATAAGAAAGCACTACACGCGTATATGTAACAAGTTCCCAACTAAACGACAACATCAGTTACACTCTAAAGTAATTTGTCGCATTTTAAACAAAGGTGATTGAAAACTATGCTAAAGCAATTTGTTTGGTCTTTTTGTATGAAACAACTCCCAACAGAAATAAAAACTATGATGCTGTTATTGAATTGCCTGGAATTAATTCCAAGATTTTCTTTCAAAAACTCAGCTTAAAAAAACATGATTTGATTTTGAGTAGTTGAATAATTGTATGGTATTTTCCAGAGTGCACCATGCCATGCCATGCGATTTTGAAGATACGGGTTTGTTTCATGAGAAGTTTCCAAAATATGAGAGATTTATTGCATTAATACTCCTTCACTGGGAAATATCAAAGTCCGGATGGTCAGACTTCCACCCGTATCCCCCCTAAAATTTTGACGATGAGGAAAGATTTCTTTGAGTGGCATTTTTAGAAGTTGGATATGATTTCAGTATGTTCAAATACAATTAAAAAAAACATGCTAAAGATCATCCTTATCAGATGAAAAATATATATTCTGGTGGTATGATTTGACTAAAGTGAAATTTAAGTGGGGATACGGGCGGAAGTCTTTCCGTTCGGATTACTATATCAAAGTATGTTTAATTAACAGCCGGAGTCAAAATACATGAATTTTATATACATTTTAAAACTACACTGAGTCTGGCCACCAAGTTATTTTTCCCGCGACGGACACATTGCTGTGGGCTCATTCTAACTTTGAGACACCCAGGAGTGAGTGAGTGAGTTTAGTTTTACGCCACACTCAGCAATATCCCAGCTATATGGCGGCGGTCTGTAAATAATCGAGTCTGGATCAGACAATCAAGTGATCAACATCATGAGCATCGATCTGCGCAATTGGGAACCGATGACATGTGTCAACCAAGTCAGCGAGCCTGACCACCCGATCCTGTTAGTCACCTCTTACGACAAGCATAGTCGCCTTTTGTGGCAAGCATGGGTTACTGAAGACCTATTCTGCCCCGGATCTTCACGGGTCTGAGACACCCAGGAACGTGTGAAGGCATTAACTGTCGACATGGAAGATGTCTTTAACTTGTGAAAACATGGGTATTGCTATTTCGTTGTACAAAGTAAATATTCAGGTTACCTAGAACAGATAGATGATGATATTAAGTTATCACCCAAAATTGTTTTGGAGGACAGTGAGTACCTACCTGTCGACCCGGGGTTTGTTGTTGTTGTTGTAGCAGCTACAAAGAGAACATTGTATCCTTTGTAGGTTGAGAGAATATTTGTGGAAATCGGTTGTAATCACGAGAGAGTAAACAGGTGAGTGAAAAGCATTTTAGATCGATTTCAAAAGGGATTGAGATAATACGGCATTACAGCAATGCTCCTGGAATGTTAAAGTAATATAATATCACTAGAATGCAGGCCAAATTCGTCATCACGCCTTATATCGTCTTCCTGGTGGCACTCGGAGCCTTTATTGAAATCTCAGCATGTATTGTGCAGACATTGCTCTTGTCCAATGATTTGAATGTTGTCAAAGAGGATAATTATATCAGACTATATATTTGTAACCGAGGCGTCCAATTTCGAAATTCGTTACACATTCTGAAGTGTAATAATGTTGAATGTTGTTACATCAATCAACCTTTTTTGCACAAAGAGTGAATTTGAATTTTGAAATCGTTTTAGAATTATGCTCGATGGTTCTTTAAATGAATAAACACCTGACATTGATAGTATTACAATAGAGCACCAACCTGTTAGTTTGGAAACTCCACCGCAAGTAAGCATTATGTTGCTGTTGTCACATCTGAATGTGACACTGACACCTCCAAAGCGGTCAGATGTGACGTTGAAGGAGTGGTGCTGGACAGTGTCTGTGATGTTGTTCGTTGTCTGGTTTTGTAACAAGACGTCTGTGACGCTGCCAGTTCTGAGATCAAACCCAGCTTGTTGAGAACAGTAGTACCCTCTGAGGTCCATTGTCAGGGTGAGGTTTGTACCAAGTTCAAGAGCGTTGGTGTCTGTATCGCTGCTGATGTTGCACTGTGGTTTGACCTGGTTGCAGTAGATGAATGATATCACTTACTCCTCATCTGTCCATCATATCATTCAATACGTTGTAAACACATTAAAAGATATTACTATATCCATCCAAGCATCATAAAATTCTCTTTTCTCATAAGCAGTAAAAATCCAAATATATTACCCAATCTTGCCATGTTCATTCACATTGCAATGCTGTATAGAATAACAATTTATTCACTGTAATGTAAATATATATATTTATGTAATTCCCAATTATATATGTATATGTACTATAGGCCTGTGGACTCTTCAGCACGAGGATTGATTGAATGAATGAAGTCAAACGGAATGACAAAGAAAGTTTTGAATGAATGAATGAATGAATGAGGAATAAACATAGCATCCGAAGAGGAAAATATAACTCATCCGAAAGGATTACTGTACATTAATACATTACCAAAAACATGAATAGAGAAAATAAATGATTCAAGAACTATTTTTAAATACGCATGACTAATGATGACCATCCAGAAATGGAAACTCACTTTTTAACAACCTTTGAACTCCACGACAGCTCAGATCATAACTAGTGGCGTCACACGTAAACCTCACTCTGACGACACCAAGGCTTGAAAGGTTAATAGTGACGGTTTTGTTAACAACGTCGGAAGTGACATCACTGACGTTTTGGTTTATCTTCAGCGTCTCCAAGACAGAACCAGTAATAACGCTTAAGCCAGCTTCTTCTGAACAATAGTAGTCGGTCACATTCACTGTGAGTAGCAGGGTCGTGTCAAGGTCAAGTGCGTCAGTGTCCCCATCACTGCTAACGATACATTCGGGAGTTTCTGTTGATGGAAAATATGCTCAATGTTATAATACTTCAAACAGACATGAATTTGGTCAGGAGCAAATTGACAATTGAAAATTTATTCGTAACTGTCAAACATTCACATACACATATTGCATCTGCAATATATGAACCGCACCTTCCACCGTAACCCATGTTTACATTTCGAGAAATATTTGTCCTCGACATTGACCTATGGTACAGCTGCATGCATATTTTCGGACGTCGTTAACAATATATATTCAACGTGCGGTTGCATACCACGTTCTTCGTTCTATGTTCAGACAAAGTCATCTACCAGACCAAAGGCGTGGAAGGTTATGCTAGTGCATGTGGATAACTTTTCTATTCACCCTTAGGGAATTCACGACACGATCATTTACAGAATGACGGCATATTATCTGGAGGTGACACTAGCACGCACGCACGAATTTTCAGTCCTAAAATCATGTTGATATGCTTAAGTCAGTGGTTGCATTTGGAACCTAAATTAGTGAGTGCTCCACCTGTTATAATCTTGACCATTATACTTGATCTTGTTAAAATAAGAACATTAGGCAATATTTCCACACATGTCTCTGAACAGTAAAGTCACTTTCGCCATCTCTACTGGTACAGATTTTACCTTAGGTCAACTCTGGGGCAGCCTTATTGGTTTTAGACTTTAGATGTTCTCACAGATCGAGTGATCATGTGATCTTCGATTGAACACACGAGTTTGTCTTCAGTTTATATTTTAAGAATTAAGACGAAATATAAACTTTCGACAGTTTCATGATCCTGAGACTAATCCAAAAGCAGTTTGTTTTAACACCGCTACATGCACTACTCCAACTGTCTGTATAACGTTCAGTGACCAGACAGTCATATTATTACGTGAACATCCATCAAGTCAGTTGTGATACCAGCAAGTCGTTATGAGAATCGCAAAGTCCGACCTCCTGGGCTATTACAACAATCATAAGTTGTATGGAAGCTGTATTTATACTCGTTCATCCTAAAAGGTTTATGGATAGATCTAGCGAATGTAACGTGTTCATGACCAGATCTTTTGATCGATACTATTTCGGAGTGCATTGTGTCAGTACTCACTTGCTACTGTCAGCTTACACACGTCCACAAAAACATCCGTGTCCTTTGCGACCGCTATGCTCCAAGTCCCTGCATCTATCTTCTCAACACTTTCGATGGTGAGTGCAGAAGGTGTATCGTTGGTTGCTTTATATCCTTCCACAGGGCTGCAGCTGGGGTTGCAGATGACGACATTACGGCCATCATTTGGTCGAACCCATACAAAGCCTGTATAGTTGCTTCTGTCACCTACAATAGTGTAGTTTGTTCCAAGATGGCCAACACCGCCCGGACATGTGGGATCTATTTGAGCAGCACCTGGAACATGAGTTTTTGAAGGCATTGCTAGTGAATGAAATATATTATTCCGTTGTGGGTGTTTATGATATAACAGAACCATCTACTGTAGATCATTGTAGGAATATAATGTTTGGCTGAAATTTTGTCGTCGAAATAAAGTTACCTGCTTTAGAAAAATGTGTACCATAAAATTATAACTAAAAACTTCTAAAAGCGTCCTGAATAAATCTTAATTTCAAACTTAAGAAATTAAGCTCGAGTTCCTTGCATTCGTTTTCGAGTGTCTGGGACACAAACTAATGACATACGTTTGGATATAGGTGATAAGAAGAATGTTGATCTTTTGAAACCAGAGTAATTTTTTTATATTATTTACATGGTCATTCTTACATTTACCTAGATGATACTTTCCTTCCGCGTTATCGTGCACCTGCGTAGATGATATTCTGTTTCATATAGTTGATACTTCACTTTTACGATGATGATACTTTACATCAACGCAGAAGATACTTCACGTCTACGAATATGATACTTTACTTCACGTAACTGATGCTTTACTTCTACGTAGACGATACCTTACCTATAAGTAGATGATACTTCAACTAAAGGCAGATGATACTTACATCAAGGCAGAAGATCCGTTCATCTTTGCAGATGTGACATAGATTAAAGTTTTGATGTTATAATCTTCTGTGCCATAAAGAATTAATTAAAGACCAGTAAACAAGGCTTTAGGGAACCTCTGGCTAATTGATAGTGACCTTTTATGACTTTCAAATTTGATATGTCTTGAGGTGATATCAGAACACCCACTACGGAACTCACACGCGCCCATGCGTAAGTATCTGAATAATACATGACAACCCTTCAACTTTCATAATAAATCACAAGGAGCTACATATATTCTGGTACATGAATAAAATGTAAACAATTTGATAACCCCTACCTCCTAATGACACAAGATGTTCAAGTGTAAAGTGTCGACTTATCAATGCAACATATGGATTATATTGTTATGGCGTCCGACATTGCTGGCCTGGCAATATTAATTGCAAGGAGACATTACCTCAATGATAAATATTGGTTTTTGATAACATGAAGCACGTGGCGAGAGGATGAAAGCATGTGTAAATACTGGAGTAATTCTACATATCCTCACATTACCTGTTGATATAGGTGTCCCATCCGTTGTAGATGTGGAAACTGCACTTGTTGTCATTGAAATATCTGAGTTGAATTAACGAAAAACATATAATAAAATTACAAGAGAACTTTTGCCAATCGTTTGTTCATTTTGTAATGCATTAGAATTTGTAAAACACTTCCGGCGGTGTCGCCCATACCATTAAGTTTACCAACTAGTCTCTTCATGGCTACCTTACACAAAATGACCTCATCACCACGAGAATGAACTTGGAACTTCAATCAGAAACACAGTAATTTGGCTTCTTGATGTCCACAATGTATATAATTTAATTTCCGAACAGATATTCTAGCAGACCACATTAAGTCACAAAGCAGACTTTGTTACGAGATTACTTCTCTACTGCTAAACATTGCGATAAAGGTTACTGGAGACCGAAATCGTGACTGTGCCAATACCTAACTTATATCGAATACATTGAAAACAAACTATTCAAAAACACAACTACCAACGAAACATGCAAAAAAAAAGGAAAGTGCAACATTGGAACTAGCACAGAACTGATTATTATTTAGACTGGTGACGAATTAATTAAATATATGAAATATATTTGCGAAAGAATTGAAAACAATGGAGGGCTGCAATTTTAAAACATGTATGATATGAAGAAAAATCAACTACTTACTTCTGCAACTTAGAAAACATAAAACCAGTATACTCGTTAGAATACCATCTAATGGAGAGGAAATTATGCAATCAGAACGTATCAAATGCACTAATACACAGGCAACAGATCATAACACATTGGTAAGTGGCTGTAGAATAAATCTCTCAGTAGAAGCAGAATACGTTGTACGTCTTCGACGACATCATAAGCAGATTTTTATGGATAAATGTCTAGTATTGACGATACTGGATGTTCCGTCACAAACACATGCGAAGGAAAGTCAATTGTTCACCTGAAACACAACACGGGAACATGGGGAATTCCTCATCTTTGTTGTCACGTGTGTTTATAGTGACCATGACTGTATTTGAAACCGTCTGATATGTGATTGTACTATGACTGCTCACAAGTTGACTGGAGGATGGAATATTGCTCGATTAAAGTGAAAATTGACCATTTGGAAAATTGAATTTGGAACCATTAAAAATGACAACAGACAGGGTATTGATTCAAATTCTGTAGGCATGACAATACGTTAACCACACGGATGAATAGGCATCTTGCTATTCCTATCCTTGGACCAGAGAAGAACAGACGAATGGAATTTTCGTTACAAAAATAAATAAATAAGCATAGCTAACTGTTAATGTCACAGTACATTTAACAATATCCGCTTTGTAAGCGTATGAAATCATACACTCAGATACAATTGCTTGGTTGTGCAACCTAACGCCCTGCGATCACCTGCAATGTATCTGTTTCTATTACTGTAATATCTTGATAGATCAGTTCTCATAATCAAATATATCTATTGAACGAAATCAATGTGAAAGCTCATAAAATTTACAAAGCAAAACTGTAAACCGTTGTGATAACTGAAGTTATGAATATTGAATCTGGCGTCTTCTCATAATGTAGCATGAACATTAAAATACTTACCACTGATAAAAAAAACAGCCAGACCCAGCAAAAGAAGTAGGTGATTTTGATTGAGCATTGTTTTCAACTGAAAACGAAAATATATAATGAGATTAGTATATTTCTCTTTCCACGTTAGCGACATAGTTATAATATGGGAACTCTTGACATGGGCAAACATTCACGCATCATATCAAATATCATGCAGTACGTCTAAACGTGAAAATCTTATCTTGTTCCCATTATTTAATCGGTATCATAATAAAAACAAGTTTCATCGCAGAACATCATTGCTGCATAACCCTTCGTGTTCAGGACAATCCAGAATAGTACATGCGTTTTTCTTTAGACTGTGGGAAGAAGTTCAATTTTGAGATTGCCAAGAAAGTACTCTGCCATGATTTCTGATGTAACTTGTGTTCTAGATCACCAGAGCATTTTCAAGAGTATACCACATTATGCTAAATGAAAATGTCTCATTCACAATAGTGGAATGGTCGCATACCAAAAGTTTGCACAACTCTAGACATTCCATCACGAGTCGAACGTGAATCTTATGAGGCAGGGTAGTGAGCTGACCAGGGTGTAATGCTCTAACGATGCAGATTTGATTCTCATATGTGTACAGAACGCGATTCCAATTTCCCGTGTTCCTAGTTCGGTGATCTACCTTCAGTTATTGGCGATTTATAGCCCATTTTTATACTGTATTGTTTTCCCCTCTAGTTATAACGTTTTAGAATTGATTGCTAGTTTTACATACACATCTTTGATATTCTAGTTGTTTTACTGTCCTTCGTCGGCAGGTTTGTTATAATATACATATGTTTCATTTCAATATCAAATGTTCTCGTCACGATATGGCTGAAATATTGCCGATGTGACGTTAAATATTAACTCACTCACTCCAATTTCCCGTTGTAGCTGCAGTGATATTGCTTGAATACTTTTAAATGCGGCATCATATGATAGATTCAAATATGTGACGAACAGCAGAATTATCCTTGTTTACCAGGGAGAAAGACCCAAACACTTTTCAATGTACATAGCGGATGAAATTGCAGAAGGTATGTCTGACGACACACATATTGATCTGGTCGGGTCACTTTAAGAAATATCTTAATATCTAATTTACGTAAACAACGTTCGATATAAACAATGACAGGAACATTATGCTCCAGAATATTTAAATGTAACAACATTACATTCATGCATCTATCCCCTGCTCCATTTTTCAACATCCTAAAACATGTGAGTAATATCGACACATGTACATCGAACCCTAAGATACTCTCTTATATAGCTCACTCCTGTGCCAATAATATCATATTTCCTTTTGTATAATTTGTAAATTTACTTATTGTCTTAAGAACTATATATTCACATATGTATCGCTCTGTAATACTGACATGTAGCCTGGGCCTATGGCCTCAACTACAAAGAAAATATGATTGATATATATTTTCTTACCAGCATGAAAAGAATTGGCAGAAACTTAGTCTCACGGGTATGATCAGTTATATGAACCAGCCTCAGTAAGGTGTAGAGTGTGTTGCTTGCGAGAAGAGACAATATGCAATAACATGACTAATATCTCAAATCCAGGTGATAACATGTCTGCCATCTTGAATTCATTTGTACGGGAGAGAGATGAAACAAATAAAATATGTTTGTATTTGTAAAATGTCCTTTAGGAGCTTGAGGTACATCTGAGCCCAGGTAGCTAGTATTCCACCAGTGCCGCTTTAGATCTGTCGCCCCATGAATAAACGTTACACCTTTCGACTTGAAATTAGTGAAGTTGCTGTTCCCGACAGAGAAGAGCATACCATGCACCTGGGACGCAAAATAATACCATCTTTTCTCTAATGAAATCACTTTGTTGTGGAGTGTTTTCTTCCCCTAGGATGTCATATGCATTCCCAACTGAACTTTTCCTCGAGAATCGAACTGAATTTAGGGCATAGTTTACTTGTTTGGTCACTGACACAAATAGCTCCGGCCAAACAGTATTATCGGATCAAATCTAGTATTCTGATCAGAGCTACGCCGGTATTTCGTGCGGGGGTTATAATTTAGTCCACGAGGGTTTATTGGGTGGTTGTGCAACTGTCTAAATCCACACTTCATGTGGACTCCCAGCTAGTCGGTGACATTGTAACGTTGACATGTTATCGATTGTATGGCATTACCCACTGGAATGTCATGCTGTGACCTAACAGAGGTGTCTAATACATATCAAAGCGGGTAATGTGTTTATAAGCCCACTAGCGAGAGTTAGTCAAGTAACAGGTGTGTCTTTTAAAACTCATGGTTTCATGCGACAACGCCAGCGAACACGTTAAAGACCAACATGTTCAATTGTCCAATCCATTAAATTTGACCAACATGAATGAGTGCGTGAATGAGTGTGGTTTAACGCCACTTTAAGCATTATTCCAGCAACATAACGGCGGGGGACACCAGAAATGGGCTTCACACACTGTACCCATGTGGGGAATCGAACCCGGGTCTTCGGTGTGACGAGCGAACGCTTTAATCACTAAGCTACCCCACCGCCCCTCCAACAACATGAAGACATAATGCCATGTATAAAGTGTTAAAATGTAACATATGTTATATTTGGGATTACACTTTATCCGTTAAGTACAGGTTTTGGTACTTTTGTTAGTTTCAGTCCCATCTGGGATATTATTCCCATCAACCTCAGAGTCAGGCACCTAACCGCCAACACACAAAGTGGGCGATCTAACCCACTCAGCCATCGCGGTTTCCTGGGAAGCTATCCAGGTCTGAATACAAGGACCTATACTTGTCTGAGAAAGTGTAATCCAAAATATAACAAAGTTCTGTATCATTTTAAAAGCACATGGCTACTTACTCGTGCACTCGGTATAACTTTAATCGTGCGCATTTAACAAAACGCCGTTTTTATAATCACAATGCACATTCCATGTCGAAGCTAGAACATTTCCACACACAACGCTCCCATACATGTTTGCTAACAGTGGGATAGTTTGGGGATTATCGTTGATTTACAGGCTGACATCAGCCTTTTTTATCACGAGCTTTAAGCTCTTTTTCTTTGCGGACACTCGCCGTGGTTAGACAGCAACCGTGTCACTGTGGTCGTAGTAAAACACACCAATGTCATACTGCACACGATGTCATTCAGCTCAGTATGTCATACATCACACGATGTCATATAGCACATCATGTCATACAGCACACAATGTCATATAGCACACGATGTCATACAGCATATGATGTCATAAAGCACGTGATGTCATATAGCACACCATGCCATATAGCACACGGTGTCATACAGCACCCGATGTCATACAGCACACCATGGCATATAGCACACCATGGCATATAGCACACGGTGTCATACAGCACACGATGTCATACTGCACATGGTGTCATATCATAAAGCACACCATGTCATACAGCACACCATGCCATACAGCACATAGTGTGATATCATAAAGCACACCATGTCATACAGCATATGGCGTCATATCACAAAGCACACGATGCCATACAGCACACCATGTCATACAGCCCATGGTGTCAAATCATAAAGCGCATGATGCCATGCAGCACACCATTTCATACAGCACATGGTGGCAAATCATAAAGCACACGATGCCATACAGCACACCACGTCATACAGTACACGATGCCATACAGGACATGTCATGCACCACACAACATAATACATTCAATCTGTCATACAGCACATGATGTCATACAGCACATACTATTATACTGCAAATGATGTCATACGGCACATGGTGTCATACAAAACATAATGCCACACACCACATGATGTCATACAGCACATAATGTAATACGGCATATGATGTCATACGGCACATAATGTCACACGGCACATGATGTCACACAGCAGATGATGTCATACGGCACATGATATCATACAACACCCAATGTCATACGACATGATGTCATACAGCACATAATGTCATATAGCACATGATGTCACACAGCACATTATGTCATACGGCACATTATGTCATACAACACTTAATGTCATACGACATGATGTCATAGGGGTTGGGGTAGATGCAGGTGCAGGGGTAGGGTTCGGGTAGATGCAGTCATAGGGGTAGGGTTGGGGTAGTAGCTGCAGGTGTAGGGGTAGGGTTGGGGTAGGTGTAGGGGTAGGGATTGGGGTAGATGCAGTTGTAGGTAGGGGTTGGGGGTAGATGCAGGTGTAGGGTTAGATGCAAGTGTAGGGGTAGGGGGTTGGGGTAGATGCAGGTGTAGGGGTAGGGGTTGGGGAAGATGCAGGTGTATGGGTAGGAGTTGGGGTAGATGCAGGTGTAGGGGGTAGGAGTTGGGGTAGATGCAGGTGTAGGGTAGGGGTTGGGGTAGATGCAGGTGAAGGGGGTAGGGGTTGGGGTAGATGCAAGTGTAGGGGTAGGAGTTGGGGTAGATGTAGGGGTAGTTGGGGTAGATTCAGGTGTAGGGGAGGGTTGGGGTAGATGCAGGTGTAGGGGTAGGGGTTGGGGTAGATGCAGGTGTAGGGGTAATGGTTGGGGTAGATGCAGATGTAGAGGTAGGGGTTGGGGGTAGATGCAGATGTAGAGGTAGGGTTTGGGGTAGATGCAGGTGTAGGGGGTAGGGTTAGATGCAGGTGTAGGGGTAGGGGTTGGGGTAGATGCAGATGTAGAGGTGTGGGGGTTGGGGTAGATGCAAGTGTAGGGGTAGGGGTTGGTGTAGATGCAGGTGTAGGGGGTAGGGGTTGGGGTAGATGCAGGTGTAGGGGTAATGGTTGGGGTAGATGCAGATGTAGAGGTAGGGGTTGGGGTAGATGCAGATGTAGAGGTAGGGTTTGGGGTAGATGCAGGTGTAGGGGTAGGGTTAGATGCAGGTGTAGGGGGTAGGGGTTGGGAGTAGATGCAGATGTAGAGGTAGGGGTTGGGGGTAGATGCAAGTGTAGGGGTAGGGGTTGGTGTAGATGCAGGTGTAGGGGTAGGGGTTGGGGGTAGATGCAGGTGTAGGGGTAGGGGTTGGGGTGCGGATAGGTGTAGGTGTAGGGGTTGGGGTAGATGCAGATGTAGAGGTAGGGGTTGGGGTAGATGCAAGTGTAGGGGTAGGGGTAGGGGTAGATGCAGATGTCAGAGGTAGGGGTTGGGGTAGATGCAAGTGTAGGGGTAGGGGTTGGTGTAGATGCAGGTGTAGGGGTAGGGGTTGGGGTAGATGCAGGTGTAGGGGTAGGGGTTGGGGTGCGGATAGGTGTAGGTGTAGGGGTTGGGGTAGATGCAGATGTAGAGGTAGGGGTTTGGGGGTAGATGCAAGTGTAGGGGTAGGGGAGGGTAGGGGTAGATGCAGATGTCGAGGTAGGGGTTGGGGTAGATGCAAGTGTAGGGGGTAGGGTTGGGGTAGATGCAGGTGTAGGGGGTAGGGGGTTAGGGGTAGATGCAGGTGTAGGGGTAGGGTTTTGGGGTAGATGCAGGTGTATGGGTAGGGGCTGAGTAGATGCAGGTGTAGGGGTAGGAGTAGGGGTTGGGGTTGTGATAGAGGTAGGGGTTGAGGTTGTGATAGGGGTAGGGGTAGGGGTTGTGATAGGGTTGGGGTTGTGATAGGGGTAGGGGTTGGAGTTGTGATAGGGATAAGGGTAGGGGTTCGGGTTGTGATAGGGGTTGGGGTAGAGACCAGGGTTGGGATAGGGGTAAGTTGTAGTTGTAATGGTGGAGGTACGTGTAATGGTAGCAGTAGTTATTGGTATAGGCATCTGATGGTGACCTCACACAACAGTAACATGACAACGAACGCAGAAATATACAAAAGATGATAGTTGCAGCCATATTAGATATGAAAGGACGGTACAGCGGAACGGCGGTACTCAATCAATGTGTACTCACCCAGTTAGGATTGATCGTGTTCCGTTTGGGGCAACGTAAGTTGGTGTGCAGAGAGACAGATATCGAAATACATGGGCAGACTGCCAAATATGGTCATACCGTTACAGGCGATCAAATCAGACAGATAGACAAAGAGATAAAAACAAACAAAGGCAAACATGCCGACAGGCACACACACTCACAGACATGGGGGTCACACGGATATTGCCAGCCTGTAGGCGGTGACTAGCAGTATCACAGTGCCTTAACACAAGTGGTATAATTTAACCATCAGAAATATATATGATCATCGTAAAGTTTGTCTCAAAGTGTATATTCATAACTGGGAAACAAGTCTATTGAAAGTAGGAAATAGCACGTGCAATCACTGTTCAGATTGAGGGGCGATTGAAGGGTAGATTGCCAACAACTGCGGTGAAGAGAAAGGGTCTAATATATGTGTTTTAGAGGCAAGATCTGATAACACACACACACACACACACCCGTACGCAGTTCCACTTTGATCAATGTCAAGCTCACCATTTTGACAAAACAGTATTATTTAGAGCTCCAGGGATACAGTAAACTATGCTTATAGCGAACTACGGTCATAACGAACTCAATTTAGTGACTCAATTAGCTGAAAGTGTACTTTACTGCATTGTATGCTCTATATTGTAACGGTACATGGTCATGACTGACAGAGTTTTTAACATCATTGATTTTTTAACTTCATGCATTCAGTGATGAAGAAAGGCTAGTTATGTTTGAAAATATCTCGCAAGATTGGTAGAATGATTAAGAAAATGAACGTATATGTATGCTGTCTTTCAACTGCTCTTTGTGCTGCCTTTTATACCGTTTGTCACAAAAGTCTTCAGCAGCTGAGATCAGAACGGCCAGGAAACGAGATCTTCAAGGATGGTACAGAAAACAGATCCATCTTACCAGTTGCCCGACATTAAACTTTGTTGAGAGGGTGGCTGGGTGGGTTAGTTGGCTGACTTTGTGGGCTGGCGATTAGTTGCCTGGATCTGAAAGTGTGGGTTCGCATCTCAAAAGGGGTTCAGCCCAATAGAACGAACTAGATTCTGTAATTCACTGGAAATAATAATTCCCAAATACTATATGTCTCAACATGTAAATTTACGTGTCTGAAGCGGCAGTGGAATTCTCAATGTTGGTAATTTAAATGAAAAATAGGAAAGCCTACCTACACCTACATCCACATAAGTACATATACAGCGTTATATCCACACAAACACACACTTATGTCCACTTCCATAAATATACACCCATGTCTATACCCACATCCATACACGTTTACACACATGCACACGTCTACACCCATATTCACATCTATACACGTCTAC
>NW_025765757.1:42500-113092 GCF_003918875.1 Haliotis rubra
TTACACTTTCTCAGCAAAGAACATATTCTAGTACTTTGGTTAGATTGAGTCCCTGTCGGGATTAAAACCCTCACTTTGAATCCGAAATGATAACATATGTGACATTTGGCCACTTGCTAAATGACATTATATATTCAAAGGGAAAATAGAACTGGATGAAAACTACAGTTGAACAACACACTGACTAAACTCAATCAGAAAGAAATGACCGCATCTCCTGAATTTAAAATGTGCAAACATGGAAATTGGTGGTGTTTGTTTTCTTTTAAGTAGCTTTCTCAAAGAAAACAGAAGTCTCGCAAAATTCTAAAATTTCAGGAACTTAAAATTGTAACATATTCTGGTTCGGACGCCATTTCATTAAAAATAGGAATGAGTAATTTGCTTATAGCTGCACTAGCAACATTCTTACTATATGGCGGCAGTCTGTAAATAATCGGTCTGGTCAATCCAGTGATCAACAGCATGAGTCAGCGAGTCTGACCAACCGAACACGTTACGATAGGCATGGTTCTTAAAATTCTATTTTAATGTAATAATATGCATGACAAATTTGACTAATGCTTGTATTTGCGATAAACTTGTGTGTAAGTTTGCTCTCGTGGCTTCATAGGTTTTTGGCATTCACAGAGAACTCCCGGGCTATTTCTCCGCCTCAATGAGACATGACGCACCACAATGCCACATTGACGTCACGCCTTTTTCAGTTAAACGTGTGTAACACGCTTTCTGCACCTTAATGCAGTGGGTGTAATTCAAAATTATCATACCTGCTTCTTACTTGAAACAAATGCAGGAGAACTATCACGATACTGGATTTCCAGTCATAGCATTACCAGCACGTCAATACAGTGAATGTAATTCAAAATTATCATACCCCGACTCTTACTTTCAACAAAATCAGAGAACCATAATGTTACTGGATTGTCTGGTCCAGCCATAACTCTGCTTAGTTTACAGGCTGCTGCCACAGTGTAGGAGCTCTGCTGTACGGCGTCACACAATAGATACTTACGTTTACGCCAACTGTGAAAATGACGGGTGCTATCTGTTGAGAAGGGCATGTTGACTGTTTTGTGCAAGTACCTTGAAACATTGCTGATTTTCAGTGAACCATCCATTAATTATCAAGACATTCTGCCTTCTCAAGATAATGGAATTCTTTAGGTACTTGGCTGGTTACTTTTTGGTCCATTCCTATTTTTGTGCTGGATTCCAAAGCTACTTTGCACCACACCCCGGTCTTGCACAAAAATCTGTGCACCATTAGATTTATTGCAAAGTGCACCACATCCCGGTCTCAAAGACTGCCCTAAGACTTGATACTATCAAGGAAGGAGTTTGCCACTTGAGACAAGCGGAAGTAATACCATTTGGATTCTCAAAAAACTGACCGAGTTCAGTTCTGTCAAAACATTTGATTTTTCAGTGTTGTACATCATCTTCCCACATGACAAACGTAACGAAAAACGTCATTCCTTGAGCCAAGGTGCATTTATCAAAAAACTTGGTGAACAAAGATATACCTATACTGAACCACAAAAGAAACGGCGCCTTTCAAAACCAAATGCAAGTTTCGTTTTTTTACAAGGTGGTATTTGCATTATGATTGTACCGTTTTGTTAACATGTTTTCAATCGAAATTGACAGTACCAACATATCTGATATATCGACCAAACGCGCCGAAAAGGCACACATGGTAGAAGGTTCCATATGGAAATGAAAATGCACGTGCATGTCGTGACAACCCAACCAATGAAAGCGAGTTCCAAACACGCCTGAATTTTATGTTTTGACACAATCACCATGCCACGACTTACGAGAGATCAGAGGAACCAAGTTGTCAAGACTGCACGGAGGGTATCCAATCATTTTAATATTCATGTGAGGACAATCCACCGACTGCAGGTGTGGTATCAGGTCACTAACAGCATCCAATATCGTCCACGCAATGGGCGACCTCCAGTAACATCACAACGTCAAGACCGACAGCAACCATCTGCAGGATCGCTTCCACAGAGGGACGGAAACAGCACACCAGGGCATTGGGAGTCACAACAGACCCATCAGTGCCGATACAGTGCGTGGACGTTTGCGCGGAAGAAACCTCTGCTGTCCCACAGACCAGACCATAGTCCTGTCCTCACCGCTCATCACCGCCAAAACCGATGGGCAATGGGCAAGGAAATTGGCGTTATCGACAATGAAGAACTGTGCTTTCATCTCATGAAAGCCGATATTGTGTTTCGACAGTAGATGGCAGAGTGAGAGTACGGTGAAGGCTTGGGGAACTGTTTTCCAATGAGGGTATTGTTGAAAGAGACTCGTGGGATGGTCCAATCATCATGGTGATGGGGTGCAATCGGTCTGAACCAGTTAGTTGACTCCGTGGTGTTCCAGAATCGTGGTCGAGGATGAGGACAAAATGACGTACTCGCTATATTGTCCGAGTCATAAGACCCCACCCATCCCATCTTCCACCAACAAGACAACGCTAGTGCCCACACTGCCAGAGCAAGATTAGACTTCATCAGACAACATGGCATCCAAACCCACAATAGCCTGCACTCACTCCAGATTTTAGTCCAATAGAACACCGCTGGGACGAAATTCAAAGAAGACTGAATGACCTCCAACCAAAGCCGACAACTGCGACTGGCCTCGATCAGGCATTTCGCTCAGTATGGGTCCAAGTGCCCATGGCCTTCATCAATCGGCTAATTCATTCCGTGTACAGATGATGCAACGCTTTCATCGATGCCAATGGAGGCCACACACAATACTGACTTTGGGGTATGTTAATGGTACCATTTTATGTGATTTTGTTTGTGTGACCTCTGAATGTGATTCCCGAAAATGTGTTAACCATAATTGTCAAGTTTAAACTAAATCATCCGTTTTGATTGTTAATTAGAGTGAACTAAAGTGTGTGCTGTAAGAAACTGCTATCGGTGTGACATTTCTTTTGTGGTTCAGTATACATGTATATCTTCAGAAGCTCAGGATCTTTTGTCAAAAATGAAATTCAAATTTCATTTGAAGTTTACTGAGAAAACACTATGTGAAATGCTGGACGTCTTACTTCATAACATGGGGGATAAAGCATTTAGACAAGACGTAAGCATCCCATGGGCACCAATTGTGCTCCCATCTTCGTGGATTTGTTTCTTTATGCTTATAAATCAGAATTTCTGTTCGGTTTGGCAAAATCAAAACAAGATCATTTGGACAAGATGTTTAACTTTAGCTTCAGGTATATCAATGATTTAGTTTTGTTCGATAACCATCAAATAACCAGTTCCCTTCCACTCATTTACCCCCTGAATTTAAAATAAACCAGACAAGTGAGACAAGTGTTTTATGTTCAGACCTGTGAATAAGGAGTATTAAGTGTGACACCTCTAGTAGTTTTACTGTCCATCGTCGACAGGTTCTAATCTTCAGAATATATTCATCTTTAATTTATAAAATGTTCTCGTCACGATATGGCTGACATATTGCCGATGTGACGATAAATATTCACTCACTCAATCACACAATCACTCAATCACTACAGTGACAAAAAAGTTCCCACAAAGCTGTGTGACAAAGGGGACATCAGCTTTCAAACCGTCAACTTTCCGTTCATGTCGAGCAATTTATATCAACAGCTCCAGGCTTTGGTGTTTATAGAATGCAATACGTTTCTTGTTCGGAAAATGTCCGATCAAATGTGCAACATTCAAGGCCTCAGGCAAGCGTTCAGTTTTTTTGTGGTAAACATGTGGAGGATATTGCAAAATGTGATGCATCAGTCCATCAAATATAACCGATGCATTTCCCATTTGTGTGTACCTTTCTTGTAAGTGAACAGCTTTCTAGTCTTATGTTTATGACAGAAGCCACCAGAAGGGCAGGATAGGCTCATCGTTCCGCAAACACTGGTATCATTGCAACTTGATAGTGATTCATAAACACATGCTCTGGCAATCACTTGATTGCCTTGTCCAGATGTAATGCTGCTGAATGCGGCGTCAATCACTTGATTGTCTTGTCCAGATGTAATGCTGCTGAATGCGGCGTCAATCACTTGATTGTCTTGTCCAGATGTAATGCTGCTGAATGCGGCGTCAATCACTTGATTGTCTTGTCCAGATGTAATGCTGCTGAATGCGGCGTCAATCACTCACTCATTGTAAGAATTGTAAATCGACTCTGCTTTTAGCAGACATTTCTTATGGATGTGAAAAGGGTTTTGGCGTTTTAATGTATACTCACTTTGCACTCCACAGTCAAACTCTACAATCTCACCACCATTGGATATGTGATTGCTGCTGAGTTTCTATTTTGTTTGTCAGCAGCATAAAACAAGAGTCATCAAAAGATGACAAATTCCCTCTGGCCCCACAAACGTCAAAGAACAAATCTTCTAAGAGTTCCTTAAAGATTTGATGAGCGATTTTTTGTTTAATCCATTCGTATAGAAGAGAAGTTATTGAGCTATCAAAACAATAACAATAACATTGTACTTATATGTAAGGCACTTATCAATGTCAAAGTCAAAGGAATAAAATGCAAATTATAATAGACAGCAGTTGACAGACTGATTTTTGTTTGTTTTCGGTTTCATGAAAGAATACCTAGTACCCTTTCGAGATATGGTACGGACAAACACACCTCTATGAACAAAGTCAAAGTCAGACTTGCTGCCATGGAAACGGACAAGTGGGGCCCAGATATCTGAGGCAACAGATGATTGTAATTGCTTCCACTGAGTGTGCCAGAATCCCATGAGCATGGGTTCACCTTATATGTTTCTTGCATGTGAGCTTCTCAGGGAAAGTAACCTATTTCTGAAAAGAACGGAACTTACGACATCTCCAAAAATGAAAGGCATTTGCTTTATCAAATAGTAGCAGTATTTATCATGAGTTTTCTATTTTGCTCATTGTTGTATTCCTTCATTTTAATAAAGTTAAATGGAAATCGGTTTAGAATCAGTAAAAAAATTGTTCTTGAACTTTTGCTTAAATGCACATTATTACTTCTGCACCAGTACAGAGGTTGTGTAATGCCAACCCATATGAATTTCTGTTTTACGGTGTCCAAATGTTGTTGCATCATGTACTTTGTATATTTGTATCTACTGATTTTGAATGAATAAACAACATTTTAAAAAAAGGAAAAAAGTGTTCATGAATCATGCAAAAAGGTGAAACACCCTACCGAGTGGTTTGCACCCATCAGAAACACATGCAAAGGCAAGTCAATTGTTCACTTGCAACCCATTCCATTTAAACTCACCTTGAGATGGAACATATGCTTCCCCTCAGTCACCACGCTGTTGTCGGTTCCAAGTTCGCAGGTCAGGTCAGAAGACAATGTGTAGAACGTGCATCCACCGATACGGCGACACAAATCCTCACACATTTTCGGGCCAAATGGACGTATTGTGTATTTTGGTCTGTCGTCCGTTTTTAGCTCTACAATTTGGACAAGTAGTCCAAAATGCAGCATTTTGAGAGCGCGCATCTTGTTCATTCAGGAGATCAAGAGTGACTGCTCGTGAAGGATTGAATATTGTGGCAATTACTTATAAGGCAGTAGGTTTTTTTCCATATATTTTTTGATGAAATGAAGAAGTCCTACTGAATAAAAACAAACCATTAACTGTCATTTGCAAGAGCTAGCAGAAGAATAAAATATACATCGATAACATTACCTAAAATAGAAATCTGAGCTCGACAGATCGTGATAAGTTTCAATTTCCAGACAGGAAAGACATACATTTTATATATGTTATTGTTTTTTCACCCCCTCACAACGAAGTCACTTTTCGTTCCCAATGCAGATCTTGAAAACTGTACCGTATTTCTTTACCAAACTTGGTAGGTCTATGGTGGTGAACTCTTTCATAGTTTGGGAAATGTTTCCATGCCAACAATTCTGACAGGCTGGAAATGGTGGCTGTGCTATTTTAGATGCGTTGTGAAGATCTTATAAACCGTAACATATCTCTTCATCAAACTTGGACAGTTGATAGATCTACACAGATTCAACTGTAGATGTGAATTGTGTTAGTTGGGTAGATTGTTGCAGTAAGATTCGTTTCGTTTAGAAAATGCCACATACTACTATTCATAACATTCAAACAAACACGTTGTCCAGTAAACAAGTTAAGGGTAAACAATGCAAACGCCAGCACATAGATGGACCCATATCTATCATTACATTCTTACAGCTACAAATTTTATGCAGATGTCATACCGAAGGTCTTATTTTCAACCCCTTCCACAAACAGGTGGGCAGACAGTTAAAACGTCTCATTTATTTGCACTTGCCTCATAGATGAAGATCAGACAAAAGGTCCGGCATGTGGATGCCTTTGTCTTCTTGTTTCATTTTGACAATTATACATCTTTCTATCAATTGTAATGCAGGTATGAAAACATGATAAGGTTATCAGTCACGAAGGTTTTTAAGAGTTATTTGATGCATTAATCAGTGTAAGCTGACTCTGGATTGCAATAATTGACCAAAATATGCCCTACATCTTGGAACATGTTCGCAACAGTTCATCTTCATCAGTTTGCCTCACAGCTAAATATGCAGGCAAAGTGACTATAACAGCAAGGTGGTCAAAACCAGGTCAATTTTAACAAATAGATCATATACAAACGTAAGTACACATCGACTTGAGCGGTTTATTAAACACGAAATAAAACACTGACATTACATGTATTTTAAGGTGTCCTCAGAAAAAACCTTTGGTAGGATCAACCATGCAAAGGGTAATGGCTTTAAGCGTGTTTTTTTAATGTTTCTTGAAAACATGAGGTTAGTAAATCATTCATGGGAACAGCCATTTTTGGAAGTCAATTTACTTGTTCAGAGGTTTATCATATCATGATATTTAAGACGGGTAAAAATGACTTGGCTATGGTTGTGATCGTTTTCAACTTTAGATGCATAGCAATTGATCTTGAATTTGGATGGTTGTCATGGAGACTGGGGACTTTGGATGCTATTCGTCATGGACACAACAGGTTCCTATTTTTATTTTAAACGACTGAAACGGCTTCTAAGAAATGGCTCACTTGTAATGCAAACTAAATGAGAAAAACACATATTTTCAGGGGCAAAAGTTATTATTCTTGTAATCTTGGGAACGAATTTTAGAATTTGAACCTGAAATAATGTGTGTTAAAATGGTCGGGGAAACAAAACCAAGCGGCTCCTAACAAATGTTCTATAGAGAGGATTAGTCTAAAGGTATTTCGAGAGCCTAAAGTCTTGTACTAGATAGTAATATATTTATGACAACTGATCTTTGTTAAAACACAACTTCTACTGAATCATTACAGAATCTGTGGCCTTTTTTGTCAATAAATTACACAGCTATCATTTTTTGCTAGATATAAGTCTGCACAAATATTTGAGACTTGAGACTTGACCAGACAATCCAGTAGTCATCAGCATACGCTTTTTGGATACAATGACATGTGTCAACCAGTCAGATAAATTCCCGAACCAGGGTGTAAATATGTCACTGATCCATCAAAGAATATGCACTAAGGATTATTTAAAATGAAGCCATTAAGAATTGTCCCTTTATTGTTGTATCGGTACTTCCCCACTAGGGGTTACGTCGGTTCAGATCACCCATGGTGATACATGGGTTAGGTGGTCAAGCTGGTCAATGAGACCATGAAGATAGGACTGCTGAAGACCTGAAGAACAGAGATACCCTACTGATATCATGGAGAAGTCTTGTTACCGGTCCCTAAACCAAGCCTCTGATGTAATCTTGATCACATCATTGACAAATCGTCTTCCACGCAAGTGACACTTCAATTGTCAAACAGGTTATAATCAATGGGAGCCAGGTCAGGACTGTACTCGTGGATTCTGCTTGCGTTGGCGCCCTCTAGTGTGACGACATGAAGTACAGCTCTGTTCTCAGTTTTAGAATTCTCCATGATATCAGTATGGTATCTCTCTTCCAGTTATCACAATATTAATACTGTTTGTTGCGAGGTCTTGAAAACTTCACAGTTACCTCATGAATGATCAATGCATGCAATACTACTAGCGGCATAGCTGTTTCACAACTTTTGGTAGTGAGTTCTCAAAACCTTTCGACCTCCACTCGTACATCTCCAGTTCGTTATTGAAGGTACATAAGTCCCGAAACATTTAAAGTCAATCCCAACTTACCAGATGTTTTAAACGTAGTATTTCTGCGCTGTTCACTAATGGCTGAATTCGACTACAATTGCCAGCTGCTGAAGGTATGATATAAATCCAACTAGGGTTCATGCAGGTAGCAAAAGTAATGTAAGTCGCCATGGTTCCTAGTATGGGGATCTACCTTCAGTTGTTGGCGATCTATAGCCCGTGTTTTAGACTGTATTGTCTTCTTTAATTGGAAAGTTTTACCTTTGCTCGCTAGTTTTATATTATAGCTGTGATTTTTTAGTATTTTAACTGTCCATCGTCAACAGGTTTCAATCTTCAAAATGTTTTCACTTTTTATTGTATAAATTGTTTTCGTCACGATACGGCTGAAATATTATCTCACTCACTCGATATTGAAATAGTCATCTCTTATTGACTTAGGAGTGAGTGAGTGAGTTAATATTTAACGTCACATCGGCAATATCTCAGCCATATCGTGACGAAAACAATTCATTAAATAAAAAAGCTCATTATACAATTTAATAATTTCTATTAAAAGTGGATGTTTGCAAGAAAGATTTTTAAGTGCCTGAAGACACGAAAGAGAATCAGAAAAAACTATGTATTGTTTATATTTACGGTGTTTATTAATATATTTAAGAGCTGTTAATATGACGTTAGCTTCTGCTGTGAAAATAGAGCTGTTATTTGGTAGTCGAGAAGATATTGTTCTGGATCCAATGACAGTGGCACATGCCACCGCGCCACCATCCTTGGACCCATCTGTAAATAAGGATTTGCATGTATCATATCTAATTTTTAATTGATTTTATTCCTGTTTATATTGTAATTCATTAGTTTCTGATTTCTTATACTTTGTCAGTGTTAGATCAACTTCAGGCCTCACCAGTTGCCAAGGAGGAGAAGAAAGAAGACGGGAAGGAGCTATATTTTCCAGCTCAGTGCCGGCAGCAGAAATGAATGGTTTAATTCTGTGCCCAAGAGGCGGAACAAGAGAAGATTTTTTGTTGTACAAATCCTCATAGAGGGGATAGAAAACTCAGTTAAATGCAGGATAAGACTCGTTAGAATAGAGTTTTGTTATACCCAGCAGGCACATCAACGTTGTTTCAACGTTGAGAATAGGTTGATCCTCAACGTTGAAAATAGATTGAAAATAGGTTGTATATGAAAGTTTTTTTGACGTAGATATCCGACGTGGAATCAACGTTGAAGTTTGACCGATTATCAACGTTGAAAAAAGGTTGATCCTCAACGTTGAAAATAGATTGAAAATACGTTGTATATGAAAGTTTTTTTGACGTAGATATCCGACGTGGAATCAACGTTGAAGTTTGACCGATTATCAACGGTGAGAATAGGTTGATCCTCAACGTTGAAAATAGATTGAAAATAGGTTGTATATGAAAGTTTTTTGGACGTAGATATCCGACGTGGAATCAATGTTGAAGTCTGACATATTATTTACGTTGAAAATGGGTTGTTCCGTGGTTGTGTCTGGGAGGTATTACGCTTTCCTGTAAATAGACTCGCATTTCATCTTTAAACTACAATAAAGTAGCACCAAACTCCTGCATCCAGCTAAAATACCCAAAAAGCTACCTGCAATAAACAGTGTTCAAACAGAAAATTGCAGTAAAAATATTTATCGGATAAAATACTTGGTTAAAATTCCACATTCAATATAATGTTCATTTAAGTTTTATGTCAGTTAGACGTATAATTCCAGTAAGAAGAAAAGAGTATTCCAAATTAAGAAAAACTATTTACTGTTGTATTGTTACCTTGAAAAGGTGAAAATTGTCCCGAGAAGACATTTTGTCTGAATTTCAGCTCTTAGACAGACCCCTGAATAAACACAATGCAATTACTTTCACCATGAAAGGGATCCAAGATGACCAGGAACTATACCTGAAGACAGCACATAAAACAAGTCACTTTTCATGAAATCTTTATGAACACACACGCACACAGAAAACGTGGTTTAATGCATAATGTAAAACATCACACATGACATAGTCTGTAGGTGATCTCTGTTGTGCTAATAACACAATATCATCTGCATATAGCATCAAAGTGACATTTACGCCACCAATTTCAATACCACAGTTCAGATTTTTCAACACAATTACAACTCCAAAAGCACAATTATCAGCTCCTCTTCTCTCTGCCACTCCCTGCCTGGCGGTCAGGTGGATACTTCAGAAACGTTCCTAACTCTTTCTTGAAATTTGCTTCGGATGCATTCCCATCTCATTCCCTTGAGATAGGACACATTCTTAAATTTTATATTTAAATACATGAATAAGTTATATGGAAGATATATTGTCTTAAATGATTCAAGTATTTGTTTAATCAATCACTTGAAAGGTTCATTTCACTGCTGTAACTTGGCATGTGAACATATGAACAGCATCAATACAAAATATGACGAAAAGTGTAAACAATTTATATTTTCAACCGAAGGAATGGAAGTTTTCTTAAAAATTTTCAAAGAAAATCCTCAATTGCAAGTTGATTATTTAATTAGACTATGAATTACCGGTAGGATGAATTAGACGATGCTTTACTGTCATATATTATTTGCTATGGTCTTGATGAAAATGCTGCACTTGGTAATTAACTTACCAGAGATGATTGAATACAACCTTGTAGTCTTAAAAGAAAACTTGCCGTTTTGCCCATCAACATTCATTTTTTGACATCAAATTGTTTGACATTGTCCTGCAAAACAATGGAAGATTGTTGTTATTCTGTCAGATTTAGTTTTCTTTAGAGATTCTCGGAAATGATTATTTCAAATTAATAGGAGTTGAACTGATGTAGCAATTTTGCTACCAGGAGTCATAAATTGTAACAAAAGCCATTTTACATTAAATGATAAGAAAACAAAATGGGTGGTGGTTCACAGGTCAAAGAACAAGTCTATTGTAGGAGGTCTCCAAACACCATTTGTTCCCAAACACAAGGGAGTATGGATCATGGAGTTCTGAAAACAATAATGAGCTCTCATAAGTATACAATATATTCTCTATTATCTACTCTTTCTCTCTCTCTTTGTCATTTGTACACTCATAAAACTCAGATAAATAACTTTTTTTATAATTCATAAATGTTTACACTTAATCTCTTATAGGAACGCTTAGAAAATCTCTCATATAATGAATTATGTGTGCGTATTATCTGCGACGTCATAACTATGCTTCTCTGAATCATGAACAATAAAATAATGAGATTAAACTCTACATTGCCAGAAATAATCTATCATACCATGAATAATAAGACATTGAATAACATCTCTTACAACTCCAATCTACACTCAAAAAGACTTAAATGTACTCGTAAATAAACATCGCTGGCTAACGCAAATTCTTGGAAACAGTGCATCTCTGACTCTCAATTCAATTCCAAGAAATGGAAGTCCTACTCTATTTGACCAAAGGGGTGACAGGTGGCCAAAACATATTGAAATGTAGGTCATACACTGAAAATAACTCTGATTTAAAACACTACAAACATACACCTTCTCTCTAATATACTCGATAGATGATCTTAACAAGGGAACATGTACATAAAATGCTGATATCTAACACCTGTACTTTAAATAATGGACTCTTCCAAATCTCAGTATGTTTCACTGCACACATATTAGATTGCAAATAATGAAAAACCTACCCTTTGACAATAATAAAAAACATCATATTCAAATTCTACAGCTGACCAAATACCTGAAGTGTGTGTTTCCCAGCAATAAACATCTCTAAATATCTATAAATGTATGACTTCTGTCCTCTCGCGTGCTATCTTGCATCCAGCTGTTTACGGCGAAAAACAATATGGCGCCAAGCAAGGGAGTGCTCATTAAACTAAACATCTCCGGGAGAAATCCTTGTCAATTTTTTCTCTTAAATGATCAACCTTAATATATAAATGAAAATAAAGACCAACTATTATCACCAAAAAGACCAAACATTATCACAAATATTCAAAACAGGTGGTAATGAAAGAGCATTATCATCTTTCTCTTAAACTTTGTGGTGGATATACTGGAAACATGTGAAATGTTAAAACGTGTTACCTTAGCCTTGCTCCTTTTATGTGATCCACAAAATTGCTGCCACCCAGTCATCGAAGATGAGATTTCTGCAAATTCCATTAAAATAATCTTATTTCATAATTAAATGTTCCTTACATTAAAATTACTTCTTTTGTATGTAGGATTTTAACCTTTAAGAGACATGAATTATCATATCCCTCCAAACAAGTGTAAGAATGAAAGTCTGTGGGTGCAGTTTTGTTAATTGTCCCATCAAAGAATCATTAGTGAAGTTACACTTTTGTAAATAAATAAAAGTTCAAATAAATTATATACAATTTAATCCTTAACAAAGACTTTCACAAGACATTTTAAAGTGAAAATTTTCGTTGCATTTCCTTACGCCATTCTCCACCACCCCCTCCCCCCCAATAATATACATATGTTGATAGGGTTCAGGGCGTGCTCAATGCATCATTTACTGATAGATCTATTCAAACGAACAAATGTTCATAATAATGGGATGCAATATAAAATGTTGATTTATCCTATCCGATTTTGTATAGCTGCCCTTAGGGACCGTTCATAATGTATGGCTTTGGGGTGATGTTGATTTTTATGTACAATGTGAATTACACCCCACCCCACCACCCCACCCCTAAAAGTGTATGAGTATGTACAGAATAAGAGACGGCCCACCCTGCATGTCATGTACATTATCTATGACGCCCTCGCCCCTTCCCATAATTTCTAAACATAGTGCGTGTGTACAAAAATGCTGACCCCTTAGCTCCCCTGAACAAAATGGGTGACACCCCACCCCACCCCACCCTCCAACCCTTACAATCAACACCCCCACCCGCAGCCATATATTTAATTATGAACGGTTCCTTATATTGATGTACTTCATTGATTATTTGAAAATGTATATTTGCAAAATTCAAATCAGGTGATGGGTACGAAAGGAAATCTTATTCGATTATATAATAAAATGCCAAATATATGCATGTAAATATATTGAAAAATAACAAAACAAAATTTTGAGAAACATGTACTGTGACATACCGGTAACCTTGTGAGATAAAACATGAGCCCTAATTCGGAGTTTCTTGCTACTGCTAGATTTAAACGGCATTCCTACGTTTTCATTATACATGAAGGACATACTTACCAAATAAACACCAGCATGCCGTGAAGATGGTGAAAATAGAACGACATTGCCTTGAACTTCGCCAAAGTGAACTGACAACGATCAGCTGCCTTTGCGCGCGCGATAATTGTGCGCATGTCCGGATATGGCCAAACGAGGCGATCGAAAGGTCAACATCTGGCTTGTGTTTGAAAGCAAATTGTCGGGAATTATACAATTTTCACAGTTTTGTGGGAAAATATCAAATGTAATGCAATTTGGATAACTGATGACTTTATACCTAAAACTGCGATTTACGTAATATTTCCGTCCGTTGATCGATGCACAATCAAATAATATATAAGATTATATCTGTCACTAGCTCGATCTTGATCTTTTATGAAAATAATGTTCCGAAATGATAGTTGCTAAGTTGGATACCTATTACCAATATGAATTATGTATCAAATTTGCCAAGGAAACAATTAGTTGACATTTTGTTGGTTCCTTACGTTGAAACAACGTTGACAACTAAACGAATCTCGACTAACTTTCTTTGGTCGCATGATAAACGTTGAATCAACGTTTATGAAAGGTTGATCAACCAAACAACCAAAATTCAACGTTGATTCAACGTTGATTCAACGTTGTGTGCCTGCTGGGTATACTGTAATGATAATTTTATATGGCATTGTATAAGAGAAGGCTCATCTGCTTCGACATAGAGACTGCCAACAGGAGAGGTTCTAATGGACCCAAGTCTAAGGCCTTGGTGGTGGACACAATCAAGTAGTTTGAGGTTGCTTTTGCAGGCTCCACCATATACGATGGAGCCATAATCAAGTTTCGAGCGGACCAATGATCGATATAGGTGGAGGAGGGTAGCTTGATCCCCCTCCCCACTTTGAGTTGGAAACAACTTTCAACAAATCAAGGGCCTTCAGGCATTTAGCTTTAAATGATTTAATATGCGGCAAAAAAAGTTAAATAAGAGTCGAAGATTAGACCCAAGAATTTGATGGGAGTGCCAGTTAAAGATAGTTCTGGGTCTTTATGCGGCTTATATTTTCTACAAAAGTGTAGATAATTAGTTTTGGACTTGGCAAATTTAAAGCCGTTTTCAAGACACCTTTTATTTATTTTATTTAAACACAACCGCAATTGCCGTTCAATAGTATGCATATTTTTACCACGACAAGAAATATTAAGATCAGCCACAAAAAATGATGCATCGATTGAATCGTTTAAGACCTTAGATAAACTGTTTATCTTGATACTAAATAAAGTGACAGACAAAATACTGCCTTGAGGGACACCCTGATCCTGATTGTAATGATCAGACAGGGTTGAACCCACTCGGACTTGGAAGTGTCTGTCTGTTAAGAACTGTGATATAAAAAGAGGTAAACGACCCCTCAAACCAAAGTCATGTAAATCCTTCAAAATGCCATGGTTCCAGGTCGTATCATAAGCTTTCTCAAGATCAAAGAAAATTGACACAGCATGTTGTTTATTTACTATAGCATTTTTACCAAAGTATTCGAAACGTACCAAATGATCAACTGTACTACGATTTTTCCTGAAACCACATTGAATATTTGTTATAAGGTTATTGGTTTCAAGATACCAAGTTAATTTATTATTCACCTTTCATTCCATGGTTTTACAGCCACAGCTGGTTAGTGATATAGGTCTGTAATTCGATGGATCTGTATGATCCCGATCAGGTTTTGGTATTGGGATTACAATGGGATTACACCATGAAAGAGGAAATCTCCAGACGTCCATTTGTGATCAAATATATCTAAAAGTGTGACCAGACATGGTTCAGGCATTGTTTCAGTAGCTGCAGTATCATAAGCTTGCTCAAGAGCTGTATGTAGTTCATGTAATGAAAACACTTCATTATAATCTTCACCGTTATTTGATTTGAAATTAAGGTTTGTCTTTTCCTGTTGTTTCTGATATCTCTGAAACTCAGGGACATAATTTGCCGATGAAGAATTTTTGTCTAATTTTACTTGCAATTTCAGATTGGTCAGTAATTAAATTATCACCATCTTTAAGATGGTGAACAGCAAATTTTGAACCTTTGCCTTTAATTCTTCGAATCATGTTCCATACCTTAGACATTGGCATACGTGAATTAATTTTGGAGACATAATTTCCCCAAGATTGTCGTTTGTTTTGTTAATAGGTACGACGCGCCTTTGCATTGAGTATTTTAAATTTATTTAAGTTATGGACAGATGGATGAAGGCCGAAATAATGCTCTGCCTTTTTCCTCGCTTTTCTCGCTTGTCTACAATCTGTATTAAACCATGCTTTTCGTACATGTGACGTCGTAGATGACTTTGGTATACACTCATCAGCTATTTCATTTAAAACGTCAGCAAATGTTTGAATGGGATCAGTTATATCACTGAAACATTCAGGTCGCAGTTTCGATTTACAAATAGTTTGATATAAAGACCAGTTAGCCTTCGAAAAGTTCCAACTTGTATACGATGGAGAATCAGACGGAGTTATTTCTGAAAGGATAGTTGGGAAGTGGTCACTTCCACAAAGGTCATTATGAACAGACCAATCAAATTCATTCAGGAGGTTAGAATCTGCAAGAGACAAATCCAGGGAACAATAAGTGCCAGTTGCAGGAAGCAGATAGGTGCTTGAATCATCATTAAATATGCACAGGTCATTATTGGAAATTGAATCTTTAAGTATTTTGCCTTTAGTATTAGTGTTAGTACTGCCCCAGAGTGGGTTGTGACCGTTTAGGTCACCCATAATAACACATGGTTTCGGGAGTTGATCATAGAGTGATTGAAGATGAGTCCGTTGAAGTGCCGATGAAGGCGGAATATACAGAGAGCATAATGTAAATGCCACGCCCAGAGTAAGTCGCACTGCAACAGCTTGGAGATTAGTGTTAAGTGTGACAGCACTGTGATTAACATTCTTTCGTATAAGGATAGTAGAACCTCCAGTGGCTCTATCACCTGGAGGGGAAAAATAATGATAGGCTTCAAACTGATGTAAGCTAAAATTATCTGTCTGTTTCAGATACGTCTCTTGCAGACAGAGCGCTGATGGTGTTAAATCCTTGATTAATAGCTGTATTTCATTAAAATTTGGCTGCAGTCCTCTACAGTACCACTGAACCATGTGTTTAGATAGACCTATCTTTTCGGTGGAGTAATAGGGTATCTACCCCGCACTTTTTTCTAGGGCGACAAGCTTTGTGCCCTAGAGTGGACGTTTTCGGACACGTCCATGTCCTCAAGTGATCCGTATTTGTTAAATAATTTGATTTTATCTTCTGATTCTTTTGGTGCTCTGCCACTTTGTATTTTCGAAGAATCTGGCTTCGGTTTGCTTTTGCTTTTGACGTTTGTGTTAGATTGAGACCTTTGAGATGAGAAAATGTGTCACGGTCATGGGATGGTTCTGCGTGGGTTTAGGCAGTGCAGGGAATTGATTCTGGCGTTTGAGTAGATGTTGCAGGTAAGGAAATAAGAGGAGCTTCTGATGTAACCCAAGTAAAGTTAGTTTGACAGCTTGCAGATGACTTTGTTAGTACTCTTGCTGTTGCTTCCGTCTTTGTTTCAGTTATCGAAGCAACGCTTTCTTTGTGTTCAGAGCTTTGGACCAGTTTCTTGGCATCTGCAAAACTGATGTTTCGGGTGAACTTTAGTTTGTTGATTTCCATTTGATGCATCCAGACAGGACCGACTTTAGAGAATGATGAGTGATCACCAGTGCAGTTTGTACATTTCTTAACATTACTGTCACAATCTTCTGTTGCATCTGTCTTTTCACCACAGTGAGACAATGTGCAAGTATTAACCCCATGACCGAACTTTGGGCATTTGAATCATCTAAGAGGGTTTGGAATGTATACTAGGGACATAAAGAAACTGTGCATACACAAATATAAAAACACCATTTCTGCACTGGTGAGACGCTACCAGAACACAAATGACGTCATCGATCGGCCACGTTCTGGACGTCCACTTATAACAACGCCAAGACAGGACAGATGGATGAGGATGACCCAGCTTCGCCACAGGTTTCAGACTGCAGTGATGACTGTCCGAACCATCCCAGGACTTCGCCGTATCCACCTCAACACAGTTCGACAACATGGGATCAGACCACGACGCCCCGCCATACGGCCTTTCCTGACACACCGTCATCGACAAGCTCGCCGAATGTTGTGCCGAAATCATGTCCGCAGACCCTTGTTTTGGTGGAGAAATGTTGTTTTTACAGATGAGTCCTGGTTTAACATTTCCCATAGTGATGGACAATAACGTACCTAGAGACGTGTGGGAGAACGTTATGCACAGGCCTGTGTCTTGGAGAGGAATCGCTTTGGTGGTGGTTCCGTGATGATTTGGGGTGGAATAACAGCACGCCAAAGAACTCCTTTGGTGATTGTTCAGGGCAACTTAACTGGTGTGGGCTACAGGCATCAGATTCTTCGACCTGTGGCAATTCCTTTTCTGCAACGTCATGGCCCTGGGTTAACATTCCAACAGGACAATGCCCGCCCTTATACGGCAATGGTTGCTATTGATTTCTTGCAACACCACAACTATGACTTACTGCCTTGGCCTGCAAATTCACCGGATCTCTCTCCAATTGAGCATGTTTGGGACGAGATGGATCGACGTCTACGCCGTCTTCCTCATCCGCCAGATAACGTCCTTGACCTTGCAACAGACCTTGAGAGAATCTGGCGTGACATCCCTCAAGCCTTCCCTGCGCGTTTGATAGGCTCTATGCATCGTCGATGCACTGCTGTTCTCAATGCCGATGGTGGACATACCTGTTATTGAGCTTGTGACATGGTCGTGTGACCCCTGTCCCGCTTGTGGACTCATTGTGACGTCATTGTGATGGACTTTTCAATTGAAATTCTCCCGACTTGTTATGGTCTCATGATCCCTCCATTAACGTTTATATGTACCTTTGGCATTGTTATCGTACTTATCAACTGGGATAATATTTTGACAATGGACAGTTTCTTTATGTGGCTAGTATACATGTCAACGTCGATGTATCCTGCTTTTAGTGATTTTGGAACATTTGGTGAAAAGAAAGAAAACAGATATGTATTTGATAGTAGCCTCGCTTCTACTGGTTGAGAAACGTTTGACATAAAGCACGCCTTGATCCTTCATCTCGGAGACGATGTCAAGTTCTGACATGTCAGCAAACAATCGATCGCGATCCCTAACTATTGCTTTGCTCGTGTTAAGTGTTTTGTGAGCTGAGACCGTGAACGGAATGCCAACAAAAGATTCAGTACTCATAACGTAGGTGGCCTGTTGCCTTTTTGCACACTCAACCAGAAAAAGCACCGGAACGTAATCGCTTGATGTTCTTAACATCAGCGGCAATGCCTTGTATACCCTTAACTACGGCGAAAGGATTCAACTTCAATGGTGTCTTGTCTTAAGTTTCAAATACAAGAAAACGGCCACTACTCAATTGAGTTGGGCAGTCTGTGGTCAGTTTCAACGGTTTCAGTGTCAAGTGGACGCTTGGTCTTTTTAGAGGGGATATGTAAGCCATGTTTAGTTATTTAGATTTCATCATCCGAGCTCCCCACCCACCACGGAGTATCACATGGGCAATGCTAAAAACAACGTGCAGCACCAAGGATACCCGGATGATATACTCCAGCAGAAAAATTAAAAGATTAACAATTCCACCAGATTGGCCCATGAACCACCGCCTTCTGGGCATATGTCAAAACATACATGTAATTAAGTATTTGAAATTCTCAGAGCAAGTAAATTCGCCAAGACTGAAACAAATCATGTCATCATATTTAAGAATTGTGTGCAACATTACACAGTTGTAGCACAGGGCGTGGCGTGACCAGCCGATTGATAGAACCGGGCCAGTTCTACCACCCGTCTAGGTGAAGTAAGGGGCGAAGTGGTGTGTTGGGCAAAAGGAACGCTATTCCTGGGACCAGTGCCCTCAACCACCAGTCTCCCGTCCTCCACCAACACAGGGGCGCAACCAACGGCAAACAGGTTGCCCAATTCGGTCTTACAGCAATGGGGTGCTGTGGACCACTATGCCCCCGGGTCCACACGGGGGGTTGAAGAGCTCTTAGCGTTACCCAGCACCCACCACGAGGAGGTGGCTCTTCACGGGTGCCTATTGACTTAGGAACTGTGATCATTGAAAAAGTAAACAGTAAATTAAGCGTTGCTACTGTTCTACCGTCCTGCTTCTTCACAGTGAAGCGCTTGCTAGAAGTGCGATTTCGATCTGCCAGTTCAGCAACTATTTGTTCAACTGACATATCTGATAAACAACGGGCTCTGTATCGAACAATTCCACTACAAAAGTTGAGTGTTTGAGTGATATTTTCCAAGTGATGCTGCAGTAAACCATTAGCTGATTGATGTCTCCTTGCACACTCAACAAGGAGATGGCCACCTCTAAGACATGAAACGTTCTTAACGTCTCCACGTATATACTGGATAGTCTTGGAAATCAAAAAAGGATTTAATTTAGGCGTCAATTAATAGTATTACTAAGCAGTGACAGACGTCAGGCTAAACTTAGTCACTGATTTTTCATAGTGGAATAGGGTGGCCAGGCTCGCTGGTTGGCACATGTCATCGTATCCCAATTGCGTTGAACGATGCTTATGATGTTGATCACTGGATTGTTTGGTCTAGACTCGATTATTTACAGACGATTATTTTATTGATTAAAAGCATGACATGCAGTATTGTTTCTCTATTGGTTTCTATCTTATATCACGCTATATTTATTGAGCAGTCCTTGTGGAGCATCATCCAACGATAGGGCCATTATTAGACAGTATCCATTGTCCAATGAGACGCCGGATCTGGTTTCGTGCTTCCTTCAGATGGACATTATCCTTGGGTGAAGACTTGAATAGATCCGCGACATGTCCAACCCCTTTAACAGTCAATGTGTGAGTGAGTGATTAATGTCATGGGGTACCGTGTGTAACCTAACTAAATTAGGAAACATGTACACGAGTTTATACTTTTGTACCATATGTATTTTACGTAATTGGAGAATGTAATGACGTACGCGGTATACTAATTACGCAGTCTATGGGAAATCCTGATGATGTAACTCATGTGATGATGACGGTGACTGTGTGAAATGCTAATGACGTACCCTGTATGATGATCACAGGGGATTTTGGGTTTGGATCCGTGCTGAAACCGTACTTGTGCCATGGATCATAGGACCCGTGTGTGTACACCACGTTGGTGGCCTGAATCCCCAGGCCTCCATAGTCCATCAACATCTGCTGCACGCCCCTGGTCAGCTGGGTCACGTTAAATGCTGGACCAAAGTAAGCTTGGCAGACTCGCACAACATAACTGTAATGTAAGAGATGCACAGTGTGAAATTATTTTCTAAATCATATTGGCTTCGTCAACATCTGATGCAGAAGAGGGATAGAGATCCAGGAGGCTTTAGCGTTGCAATTCGAGCGCCGTCTCTTTTGTTTGTTTGTAGTTTAAGGCCGTACTCAGCAATATTCCAGCTATATGGCGGCGATCTGTACATAATCGAGTCTGGACCAGACAATCTAGTGATCAACATTATGAGCATCGTCTACCCAATTTGGATGCGATGACAGATCCTGACAGGCATGGGTTGCTGAAAACCAAACCCGGATCTTCATGGGTGACGTCCCTTGAGCGTGCCAGTATCCAATGTTTTCTATGAAACCTCGCACAAGATCGAAGTGGTCACCATCTTGCACCTGCATCACTCAAGTTACATCCCCAGTTAATGATGGGGGCCGTGACAAACTGAAGCACTGTTCAAGGGGAGTTCATCATATCTCTTTCATCCGCTCTTAAATCTGCCAGGTGGGTAGAAATGTCAATATGGTTTGCAGATGTTCACACACACTACAAAACATCGTAATACACTACGAAACAAACTGTTATCGTACAATGCAGATCAGCATATTGTATTTCGAATAAATCTATGTGACCTAAAATTGTCAAAAAGTCACTTTTGTAATCAAATCACGAAATATGGCAATTGTTTGTTAACGACGAGAGCTGCATATATTCTAGTACTATATAAGTGAAAAACCCATTCCGCAGATTAAACAAAATACATTTATTACAAAAATCGTAAAGACCAACTAAAACATCAGTTGAAGTTTTGATCTCTTGTTTACTGTAAGGGTGGATATGAATTTACAACTAGTAATTAAATCTAAAACAGTTTAACTATAGATAACAATACAACATAAAAACAGGCTATAGAGCAACTGAGGGTAGATGGGTAGATGACCATACTAGGGACCATGGGGACTACAGTGCATTTGCTTCCTGCATGGATCCTAGCTGGATTTACACTATTCCTTCGGCTATTATCAATTTAAGATAATCTAGCCAAGAATTAAAAGAACACATATACTATGAATAAAAATAATAGTAGGTTTAATTTTTCATTGAATGCTTTGGGACTTACGTACCTTCTCAGGGGGACAATAATTTGACAATACTTAAACTCCCTTTGAGGGTCAACCACTAACAATCAGGGTGGACTCGGAGTGTGTAAATACAGTAGGTAGTGTGTGTAGATTACCTATCATCACAGCATTCGTGTCGTAACAAGGGCTGCAGCGTTAAACAACAACAAAACACCTGGATGACAACTTACTCTTCACTAACGACGTTTCCAAACGGCTGATTATCAGCCGTTGATGTGATGAAGACACCAAGCTGAGTGCACATTTGATACATCCACTGACGTCCTGCAAGAAATCTATCTTTAACGTCAATTGTTTACCTTCCAGATTTTGAAACGATAATATTTGGTGATTTCGGATAATACGATGTTATCAAGTTAATCTAGTTGACAAACTGAATTAAATACTAATACAAACGTCCTATGGTGGTTATCCGTGATAGGGTGTCAAATGAATTGCGTAAATACGTAAAAATTAGAACCCCGGTATATAGAACCTAATACCCTTGACCTGAGTACTAAACATCACTGAAACCACGTGTGCACAATTCTGTTTTGCATACCCTAGCGACGCACAAGTATAGCATCAAATGGGTGACCACAGTGGGACGTTTATACCATAGCCAAATGTCATACATGACGTCTTCCGGCTAGATGCTTGCTACTTACTGCTTACCTGGTGTCAGCCATATCTGTGGATTATCACGGATGGAATGTCACACACTAAATCCATAGAACATTTAAACTCTCTAAAGCAATGCAGACGTAATTGAAGTTGCCTAAGCTTATCAATGAATGAAAATCAGACAGGTATTCCGCCATCATCTGACCTTAGGTCGTTTCCACAGAGAAGCCACTCTTGGAATTCGACGTCACACGTGGATGGAAGTTATATCAAACAGGCCTGTCGCCCGCTGTATTTGTAAGAACACGCAAGAATAGGTATGATTACTTATTATATAGTGTAACCCCTGGGGAACGGAAAAGAACAATAAGTTATTACCGAGAGCGATGTCTCCGCCTTTGTACGTGACGTTCTTGGCGTTATTTACCAAGAAGGTGAAGGTCACGTTATCACAAGGATCTCTGAGGTTTGTATAGTTGTTGTAGACGATTGCGTGATAGTCCGCCAGGCGGGATAGGGGGAGTTTCCCTGCTTGTGTCTGTCATCACCCGACACATGGACGATACAGAGAGTTGTCGATCTGTCTACAACACACATGCAAACAGCTATACACTTTATACAAGACTATATTGGATATTTTGCTTCGGAATGCGCACTTCTGTTTCTGAGGAGCGTTTCGAGTTGATGAGCTTTGATGTGATTCTTTTTAGTTGTAATCGTAAACTATTCAACCATGTGAATGCAAAGAGAGTGATGTTGTCTGATTTTTTTATGGTCACACTGTCGGTGTTATCAGCAACCTTCATCGCACATGGCGGGTTGTATATTATTCACACATGTGTGCCTCTTTGACGGATATGCTACGGTGCACATTTTACGTATATCAAGCTCCACAAGAAACATTGGGCTTGCTGTTGTATTTTCGGATGTTCTCTGGATATTCCAAGTGTTGTTGAAATTGGTAGTGGTGGGGGTGTGGGGGTGGGGGGTTCGAGAAAATCACCTCTCAGATTTTACCCCTCCCAACAAAAATGTGTAAAAAATAAACAAAAAATGAATATGTTGAGGGTCGAAACAACATTGATTAACTTCTCCGTTCGGGGTGGAGCAAGAAACATCAGAGATACTCAGCATGGGGGGATGTTGGTGCGACAAATAACGTGTCCCTCAAACAACACCCTTCAGGGCAACCAACCACCACCGCCTGGTTTTAATGTACTGAATTACAACATGTGCACTGCATACTTACCAAGTACCCCATATTATCGTTACTGTACTGTGCTGTGTTAATGATTGGAGACAGCAGTCCATTCATCATGTTCTCCACATCGAGCTTGTTTGTGCGATCAAAAGCACACAACCTGGAAACAGCAGACAGGACAAGATTGAGTTTACATTAAGTGAGTGACCACCAATGAATAAATGAATGAATGAATGAATGAATGAATGAATGAATGAATGAATGAATGAATGAATGAATGAATGAATGAATGAATGAATGAATGAATGAATGAATGAATGAATCCAAATAACAAATCCAAATAACAAACACGCCACAATCAGTGCGCGTGTACCCCATCAGAGTGGTGCTACTATCAACCACTGGTTTTACTGACCATGGTTCCAGTATTGACAGAATCGCCTGGATATAGCTACGGTATTCCTGACTGTGTGAATAATATATGATTGGAACAAGCAAATACATAGGATACTAAATGGGATGACGTCTCACCTGAAGAGTGACTGCAGGTGTTGGACTCCGGCGTCATCCTTGAGATGCTGCCTAGCATCACTAAATGCATCAGCTACTGCCTGGTAACATCCGGGCACAGAGCGGAGAGATTCGCCAATACTTACTAAGAATTCTGCGAATGACAAGGTGATGGTATTCAATCCTTAAATTCCCCTTTAATAATGACAAATATAGAATAATAGTCAAGGAATAGACGTCTAAGGCGAGCAATTCTCAGCACCTCGTATCCAAATGCATCTGTTGTGGTAAGCATGGATTAGTTGTGTTCCATATGGATTAGAGCCAGATGTGGGGAACATGTATATATTTGCTGTAACTGATAGGATAGTTGTGTTGGACTTGAACTTGCTCGTTTGTTCATCAACTGTGTTCTACGTGTCTTTGAACTGTTCTGTTGGACATGACCTGGCTTTGGTTGACTTGAGCGTGCTGGTTTGGACAAGAAGTGTCTGTGTAGGACGTAAACTGGCTTACTGAACCTTGACGGTCTGTATATGTGTTGTATATCGGTACCTGTTCTTGTGAACATTAATAGCAGTTGAGATGAACTTAAACATACAGTGTGTAAATGATGTGAGCATGTACACACGACCAATCTGTGTTAGACATGACTGACTGAGTTTGGTTTTACGCCGCTTTTAGCAATATTCCAGCAACATCACGGCGGGGGACACCAGAAATGGGCTTCACACATTGTACCCATGTGGGGATTCGAACCCGGGTCTTCGGCGTGACGAGCCAACGCTTTAACCATTAGGCTACCCCACCGCCCCATGTTGGACATGAACAAACGGTGGTGGACATGAATATAATGTGGTGGACACAGGCTATGTGTGGATGACCTCATCCTGCTTTGTTTGCTTTTGTAAACAGTAATCTTACCAGGGGCAAACGCAGAGAGAGCAACTGGTGCGCTGGATGCTATTGCCCCGGCAACCAGATGAGGGAACTTGTAGCGTACATAGGCGGACAACAAGCCTGTAACCAAAGATAAGGTGATATAAGCATCATTCTACAAGCAGCAAGGGACATGACGGGCTTTACGTTTATCCATATACATCAAAAATAGACCACACCATCATAGGGGCAAGCATATGGCTAAAACGGTTACTAATGAGTGAATGGTGTTTCAAGCCGCAGATTGCGTCAGTCAAGTTGTACACCCAAGGGGAAGATCTAAGCAACTCTTTCTCTAATTTCCTTTTAAACAGACTTAAGTAGATTTATAACTGTAATTGTATCATGATTTTGTTTAGAATGTGACATACTAAAATTAAAATACATAAACCGAAATCGGTTATGTGCTGACACGTTTTAGCAATCGAAGATGACGTCATTCAGTGTTGTCAGTTGAGTCATTATGTTCAGTGTTACCAAACTAGACTATAAATAACGCTTTGGAAGCTGCCTCTCGCACTAATATGAATTACAGGACAGGTGTCTTCGGAAGGTCGGTGGTAAATTCCACTGACGACATTATACCAAAATAAGGTCGTACTTGTTGGCACTGAGGGGGTTTAGGGTATAAAACAATGCATGTTCGACCTACACAGAATGGGGTATCGATGACACCGCGTCGGCCACAGATACAATGCATGAACGTCGTACGTCTTGCAAATATTTTGAACGTGACATTGAACCCAAGGTGACCTCAACCGAACGGTACTCATTCTGCGTTGATAACCATTCCTCGTCCTGATGTCACTTGCGGTGTACTTATAACGTGTATTTAAGTGTACCTAAATTTAACACGAGTGAGTATTGTTTTATGCTGCTTTAGCAGTGAATGTGATTGAGTTTGTTTCGTTTTACGCAGTTTTCAGCATTATTTCACGGCAGGGTACACCAGAAATAGGCTTCACACATTGTATCCGTGTGGGGAATCGGACGCTTTCACCACGACGCTTCCCAACTGCCCTAAAATCAGCAGGACATCTCACCGCGAGAATTTTTACTTTGATGTTTTGAGTATGATCACGAATGCCGATTACCCATCACCGGATTACTGGTTAGTGTTGGCACTTAGTGAATTGTACCGGTCTCAAAGAATGAGTAAAGTGGATTGACTGGCTGGTCAGGTGATTATGTTGCTTCAATGACATCGTACCCCGACGTGCCCCGTTGGTGTGGGGTGACGTCCATGCGATCAACCATTAGTTCAAATGAACTTTACAAACAGGGAAATTAGATCAGATGAAAAAAATGTGCTCTGTTACTCACTCAAACTGGCGGGTGGTAGGGCAGCCATGCAGTCTATGTGTTACTTTTTATGCTGATGGTCAGGGTTCGATTCTCACCTGGATACAAAGATACTGCCCATTTCTGGTGTTCCTGCAAACCATCGCCTGTGTATTGACTTTACCTGCATAAGACCCTCCGAATGTGACCCACTTTGTGTCAGAGAGATTGTGCTCCTTGGTCGCTACTACTATGAAATTGGCGACGTCTTCCAAGGCTTGTTCTACAGTCAGATACTGAAGGTTACTTGTCCTCAGGTCGCTGCCAACACACAGTAAACACACTAAACATACCCAGCACCCAATCCTATAAATCTAAAACGCGCTAGATGTAAACTCCAGGGCAACAGAAGGTATACACCTGAAAATTTGACTTCATCCCAAAATTGTAATAAACAATTCAAAACGTTTCCATCATAAGAATCTCCAAAACACGCCAAAATTAGATCGAAACGCACCTGCAATACCCATATATGGTTATATCACCTGGAACAACAATTTGTTGCTTAGTTCAATTAAAGCCACCATCATCACTGGGTGTATACTTCTATCCGGTATTGTATATTATCTGAATCTGTCTAGAAGTCATCCTCTCCTCACAGGGAGTTTTACGCTCCACTGCCTGGTACCCATTGTCGGTTTTGTTCCAGATTTTGACATTGTCCTAGTGTTAGCAGTCCCGCGTTACCGCTAAAAGAATGTAATGTAAAGGAATACTACACTAGGTCTTGTTTGTGGCGGGGACTATGTAGTGGGTGTCAAAACGAGGTCAAATACCCAGGAACCATTCGTGAAATGGTGTCTGTTGATAATGTGTGTAGTACTTAGTCAACAATTCTTTTGTTTGCTATACTCGATGTTTTACTCCTTCAAGTTAATGAATTGTATTGTTTATGTAACCCACTTTGTATCAATTCATAGTAACTGAAGCTACCGGCTTCATCGATCATACCAATGCAGAATTCAACTCATTTTACTCCAAAGTAGTATTAAATGCAGTTTTACTATGGAATCCATTAACGCCGAGAAACGAGTCAATGTTTACTGAAGCACGACAATGCAAAAATGCGACCATACATTATCTCAACCACGTTGAAATTATGACCCCTCCATGTCACCTTTAATATACGAGTAGTGAATGAGTTTAGTTTCACGCCACCTTTAGCAATATCCCAGCAATATCACGGCTGTAACATAATAGCAAGAAGACGAATTAGAACAGAACAGCCATAATAATAATAGCAATAGTTATGATTTTGCGACCGGAACAGCGTTCGAAATTAACGTCGGCCCTTAGGCCCAAAGCCGACTGAAAACCACTCGGACCCACAACGTTTGTTTTCTGCAGGTCCTCATGGCCGACAGCTTTTTCATCCCCAATAACTCAGGGTATCATTTCCATATTGAAATGTAGGCCATGGGTTAGTAAGATATATTCTAACCCGCATCTTCACGGGTCCATCAAGAAGACTGAACTGCCATAAGTCGTCATAAACAATCAGCACAGGTTGCCCTGGATCTAATCAAGCCTGCATTCCCCACAAAGAGAAATACCATCAATTAATGACAGATACTGACGATGTGGGGCGACTGTCTCCATAATATCGATGTTCCACAGCAAAGCCAATAGCATGGTATGACTGAAGGTAATCCATCCAGGCCCCCTCCTGCACGAACACCCCCAGGGCACCCTCTCCCCCTATGGTCAGGAAGGCTGGACCGCCTGGCTTGTAGAACTTGTCAAAGACGTAGTATCTCTGAAACATGCAGGGATGTGAAATGTGGGGAGTGTAAGCACGGAAACATCTTTTCGCACTGATACAGCACAGATATACAGCGTAGAGCACATGCATACAGCTTACATCACAGTTTACAGCTTTTAGCACCGATATACAGCTTACGGTTCAGATCTATATTACAGTACACAGATAATTAGCGTACAGCAGATATACAGCTTATAGTACGGATACACAGCTTTAAGAACAGTTATACAGCTTATAGCAACGATATACAGCTTATGGCATAGATTTACAGCTTACAACACATATATATAGCTTACAGCACAGATATATAGCTTACAGCACAAATACACAGCTTTAAGAACAGATGTACAGCTTATAGCACAGATATACAGCTTATAGCATAGATTTACAGCTTACAACACAGATATATAGCTTATAGCACATGCATACACCTTACAGCACTGAAATTAAGCTTAAAACACAGTTTACAGCTTTTAGCACCGATATACAGCTTACGGTTCAGATCTATATATTACAGTATCTGACTCCTTACAACACAGATAATTAGCGTACAGCAGATATACAGCTTATAGTACGGATACACAGCTTTAAGAACAGATATACAGCTTACAGCAGAGATATACAGCTTATGGCAAAGATATACAGCTTACAGCACGGATATTTACTTTCTACACATATATACAGCTTACAGTATAGATATACAGCTTACAGCACAGATATACAGCTTACAGCACACATATATACAGCTTACAGCACAGATATACAGCTTACATCACAGATATACTGCTTACAGCACAGATGTACAGATTACAGCACCGATACACAGCTTACATCACAGATATACAGCTTACATCACAGATATACAGCTTACATCACATATATACTGCTTACAGCACAGATATACAGCTTACAGCACAGATATACAGCGTACAGCACAGATAAACAGCTAAGAGCACATATATACAGCGTACAGCACAGATAAACAGCTAAGAGCACATATATACAGCTTACAGCAAAGATATACAGCTTATAGCACATATATACATCTTACATCACAGATATACTGCTTACATCACATATATACAGCTAACAGCACAGATATACAGCTTACGGCACACATAAACAGCTAACAGCACAGATATACAGCTAAGAGCACGTATATACAGCTTACAGCAAAGATATACAGCTAAGTGCACATATATACAGCTTACATCACAGATATACTGCTTACAGCACAGATATACAGCTTACAGCACATATATATACAGCCTACAGCACACATATTTACAGCTTACAGCACAGATATATAGCTTACAGCACAGATATATAGCTTACAGCACAGATATACAGCTTACAGCATAGATATACTGCTTACATCACAGATATGCAGCTTACAGCACATATATACTGTTTACATCACATATATATAGCTTACAGCACATATACAGCTTACATCACATATACACAGCTAACAGCACACATATATACAGCTTACAGCACAGATATACAGCTTACAGCACAGTTATGCAGCTTACAGCACAGATATACAGCTTACAGCACATATATACGGCTTACAGCACAGATATACAGCCTACGGCACACATATACAGCTTACAGCACAGATATACTGCCTACAGAACATATATACAGCTCACAGCACAGATATACAGCTTACATCACAGATATACAGCTTACAACATATACATATATACAGCTAAGAGCACATGTATACAGCTTACTTCCCATATATAAGCTTACAGCACATATATACAGCTAACAGCACAGATATACTGCTTACAGCACAGATATACAGCTTACAGCACATATATACAGCTAACAGCACATATATACTGCTTACATCACATATGTACAGCTAACAGCACATATATACAGCTTACAGCACATATATACAGCTTACAGCACATATATACAGCTTACATCACAGATATACAACTTACAGCACATATATACAGCTTACATTACAGATATACAGCTTACAGCACGCATATACAACTTACAGCACAGATATACTGCTTACATCACATATATACAGCTAAGAGCACAGATATATACAGCTTACAGCACAGATATACAGCTTACAGCACAGATATGCAGCTTACAGCAGTGATATGCAGCCTTGGAGAATTGTTGATTTGGCGGACCCAGGGACAGGAATGACCGACGTGAATAAGTTCAGAAGTTGAAATTGCTCATAAAATTAAAACCACTCCCAAGGCCTGTCGCAACCTATAGCTCATTCCTGTCAAAATGACTACCTGAACTGACAAGCTCCTACCTGTTTCCAGTATCGACTGTCGACAACATTAAAGTGGTCCAGCTTCTGGTGGAACCAGTGTTCAGAAGATATGGTTGGAGGCGGTGATGGAGGATCCCATGGTGGCCCGGTGGAATTCAGGGACCCCAGAGCATCTACTTCATACGCTGATAGGAAAATATAACTCCAAACCACAAAAATAAAATTGCCATGTTCCATTCTCTCACTCCCAATATCTCGAAGTGCAATTGCAGTATATGTGGCTACCGAGATACGAACGTTAGAAAATATACACGTAGACGGGAACAGAGGTGTGTGTACGGAAGGTCATAGCTTGTATTTACTTTAGATGATTGCTGTCTACCGACCTAGTTACGGCATGTTGATCTTAAATGATAAACGCATCGACACAGTGAGTCGTTCTGTTCAGGGCAACATCACATTCCTGAATGGTTGAAACAAAGATGCTTTATTCATAAAATACTATACAGTATAGAAACTTCAGAACTGACAAACATGGTACGTGTCTTTATGACGTACAGTAAGACGCCGGAAGGCTTGAGAGTTTCTTAAAACGTTTTTCACCCGTCGCATATGTAACATGCTACATTCTACCGTATAGATAATGGCGTAGTCTGTCATACATACCCTGAAACAAATATTTCCAAGAGAGCCCGTGCAAGTCTAGATAACCACAGTAGTTTCAGCCTCTGAAAATGTAGAAGGTTTCTGGGATCCTTTTTATTAGATTTTATGATTATAACTTAGGAACTGTGTAAATATGTTCATTTCAGAGACTAGATGTCAGTCTGGTAATGACTTTATAGTAGCCGAAAGGGACATGATAAGATTTCACAGTGATGCCATATCTGTCTTTCAGCTGGGCTGTAAAACGCATGCTTGTTTCTGGCAAAACAAAGGTTGATAGCATGGCCATTGTTCCACGCCGTGTTGTACGCTGACACAGAATAAGCGGGGTCACATATAGCAACGACTGTTTTATCCGTGTAGTCGTTATCTAATTAAATGGATACAAATTATTTAGGACAATACATTATTGCTTCTCGAGGGCATTTGTTCAGAAAAATATTCATCAGCACCATGAGGGCACATGACCTATTATTAACATACAGATATCAACATGAAACGTTTACATTTTACAAAATATGTTTTTCATTGAATTCGGAGAGACACCAGAAATGTCCTTCACACATGGTACCCATGTATGAAATAGGGGTTCCCCTTTTCAAATTCTGCCTTTTGGGTCCATTAGGAGACATTAGTTACGATGTCATCATTGGCGTTTACTTGTGGCTCTTGTTTTAAAAAAATATATGTTTATAATTCAGTCAAACATTGTGTAGATATTCTTGAACACAGGCATGCATGAATGAATGAATGGATGGATGGACGGATGGATGGATGATCCCCAGTTCAACTTCAGGCAGTATGTTTCTGCTTATTGATCCTCCCTCGATACACATAGACGTTGGCACAAGGTTTCACAGCAGAACGATTCCACATTAAAACGTGTCTTTATGATTTATTTTTCCTTTAATGGTATCGTCCTTCCGCTGTAAAACACTTTCTTTTATTTTTCGAAATGAGTAATGTATGTTATTTGTATACGAGAGACTAATAAATTCAAAATGTGCGCTTGCAGAAATATAAGCATTTTTCAGTAAAGAACATGGAATTTTTTTGTTTATTTTCTGTTCAGCGCCTACTCAAATCTATGCTAGCTGTGACAAGGCGGTCAATACATGAGTTTGAACCTGAAAATCCAGGGATATAGCGAACAACGATTCCCGTCTCCGGATACGAAGAAAGCCAACCAAATAACCAACAGGCAAACACCCGATTCTTTATGTCTCCTCTTACGACCAGCTTTTGTTGCTGACGCTGGAATCTCTATGGCGTAGGACCTGCCTCTTTCTCCTCTTCTTAAGGTGTTGAAAAGTGTATACACATTTTAATCATGATGTACAGTGTCTTGTATATGTATTGCTATAAGCTGTACAGTGTCTTATGCATTTATTACTATAAGCGTCAGCATGTTAAGAGCGTCTTTCATCATGTCAGAATTATGTAATCTTTAAAAGCATTGCTATCATTAAAGCATTGCAATCAATAAAGCATTGCTATCATTAAAGCATTGCAATCATTGTTGTTTCGACTTCAAAAGCAACATAGAGACCATTTAGAACAGGCTTAGTGCCCATCACGTACTTATTTGCCATTTATATACTTCCCCTCCAGCCACCAATGTCAGCGTTATGACTCGACATAAGCTTTAGCCTTGTCTCAATATCAGCTTTAGCCTTGCGTCAATATCAGCTCTAGCCCTGCATCAATATCAGCTTCAGCCTTGCATCGATATCAACCTTAGCCTTGTATCGATATCAGCTCTAGCCTTGTCTCAATATCAGCTTTAACCTTGCATCAATATCAGCTTTAGCTTTGCATCGATATCAGCTTTAGCCTTGCCTCAATATCAACCTTAGTCTTGCCTCAATATCAGCTTTAGACTTGCGTCCATATCAGCTTTAGCCTTGCATCAATATCAGCTCTAGCCTTGCATCGATATCAACCTTAGCCTTACATCCATATCAGCTTCAGCCTTACATCAATATCAGCTTCAGCCTTGCCTCAATATTAACCTTAGCCTTGCCTCAATATCAGCTTTAGCATTGCCTCAATATCAGCTTTAGCATTGCCTCAATATCAGCTTTATAATTGCCTCAATATCAGCTTTATAATTGCATCGATATAAGCTTTAGCCTTGCATAGATGTCAGCTTTAGCCATGCATCAGTTGATGCAGCCTTGTCTTCGCGTCGATATCAGCTTACAATTGCATTGATATCAGCTTTAACCTTGCATCAATATCAGCTTTGGCCATGCCTCAATGTTAGCTATAGCCAAATCAGCAACAACATCAGTTGTAAATCAATATCAACCTTAGTCCAATATCAGTATCATTATTAGTTCTGTGTCAATAACATCCACTGCCATCAAGGTGAACCACTCGTCACTATCAACCTTAACTGGACATCACTATCATCACCGGAGTTTCAACATTAAAGTTACCCATAAATGAATACCAGCCAAACTGTTATGTTTTCTCCAGCCATGCATCAATATCAGCATCAGGTGTGCATCGATATCAGCAACAGTAGCAACAACAGCTGTTAATCAATTTCAATCCCACCTTGTCACAAATCAATACCACCGTTATGTATGGAGCATTTACAGTTTTCAGTCGTCAGTGACGGGACATCCATGCAACTCATATCACCAAGAGCAGTACTCAAAGTATGTCCCCGATTTTACTATTTTTCACAGTATCAGGTTAAAAAGAACTTGCAGATTCCTTTGGCTTTAAAGTGTTCAACAAGACGTTAACACAGTTCTTATGTCCCCTGTACGTGGCTTTGTGCAGAGGTGTGTCTCCTCTCTTGTTCTTCACTCGAAGATCCGCCCCAGCATTCAGCAGAAGCTCAACGTTTTCCGTAGAGCCATACTCTGCTGCTCTGTGTAGGGGCGTGTCGCCTCTATTGTCCTGTACGTTTACATCTACCCACATCCTAGAACTCCCATCCCAACCATTCTCATCTGGGAGAAACATGCTACTGTTATCGATACCTTGTTCCAACATCTGCTTGAGACTCTCGTAGGAGGTTCTCCCGGCTCTGTGAAGCGCTGTTGAACCCCTTCTGTTCTGGATGTTCACATCAGCATCAGCCTTCAACAATTCACCAACACAACTGCAATGACCCCTACCAGCGGCTTTATGGAGTGGGGTGTTACCTATCGCATTCTGTATGTTAACATCAACCATATCCTTCATCAATGCAGCCACACTCTCTGAAACTCCCATCTCGGATGCTGCATGGAAAGCTGTGTCGCCTGCCATGTTCCTCAGGTACCGACTAGCTCCCGCTGCTAACAGTACGTTTACATATTCTACTGACCGTCTTTTAGCAGCTCGGTGAAGGGCTGTGTTTCCTACTCTGTTTCGATCGTTCACATAGGCTCCGAACTTTAATAACAGTCTTAATGATTGTACGGAGCCTCTCTCGCCAGCTATGTGGAGTGGTGTGTCACCAGCATTGTTCTTGAGATTAGCATCAGCTCCAGCCTCAAGAAGCAGCTCCACGCAGTCCACAGATCTCCTTCCTGCTGCCTTGTGGAGTGGAGTGTCACCCTGGATGTTCTGAGAGTTCACATTGGCTCGAGATTCCAACAAGAGCTCAACGTTATATTCCGACCCAAACTCGGCTGCTATGTGAAGAGGCGAGTCACCTTTATTTTTATACATCATAGCACAACCTTTCCACCTCTTTTTACTTCTGTTCTTTTTCAGTTACCAACTTCTTTTGTTGTTCTGTAAATGTCGGTTTCTGTGCACACTGGGTTGTTGGCCCTGCTTCTGGAATCTGGAAATACAGTGTTATTGGGGTATCGTTTTATTGTACATTCACGTCATCGAACGCTGTTACATCTAACGTTACAGTTTGTACCATATGTCATGATATGCTGTTGAATATCACGTTGTATGTTTAATCGTACGTCATGATATGCTGTAGAATATCACGTTGTATATTTAATCGTACGTCATGATATGCTGTAGAATATCACGTTGTATGTTTAATCGTACGTCATGATATGCTGTAGAATATCACGTTGTATGTTTAATCGTACGTCATGAAACGCAGCTGCATATAATGTTACACAATTAACCGTACGTCATGAGAGAGTGAGTAAATGAGTGAAGATTTTAAGTCACATCGGCAATATTTCAGCCATATCTTGACCATTAACAAGTTATAATGTCATAATAAGTCATTATAAAAACCTGTCGGCGAAAGAAAGTAAAAATAGCTAGAATAACACAGATATAATCGTAAAACTAGGAAAATCTAAAATATCTTAACTATGAAAGATAATACAATATAAAAAAGTTGCTTTAGATCGCCAACAACAGACGGCCGATCACCATACTAGGGACCATGGGGACTTACAGTACCTTTGCTACCAGCATCAATCCTAGCTTGATTTACATCATCTCTTCAGCCATTGGCGATTGTAGTCAAATTAGCTATACTTTAAAATAACACACATTCTACGATTAAACACACGTGGTATGAAGAATCCTTTGAATGAAATGGGACTTACATCCGTTCGTCATGTTATCCTGTTGCATTTTACGCTACACGCGTAGCCCTACGTCATGAGAGGCTGTTGCATTTTACGTTACCGTTCAACCGTACCTCATGAGAGGCTGTTGCATATATCGTTACCGTTCAACCGTACGTCATGAAATACAGTTGCATATATCGTTACCGTTCAACCGTACGTCATGAAATTAATGCAGTTGCATATATCGTTACCGTTCAACCGTACGTCATGACATGCAGTTGCATATATCGTTACCGTTCAACCGTACGTCATGAAATACAGCTGCATATATCGTTACCGTTCAACCGTACGTCATGAGAGGCTGTTGCATATATCGTTACCGTTCAACCGTACGTCATGAAATGCAGTTGCATATATCGTTACCGTTCAACCGTACGTTCAACCGTACGTCATGAAATGCAGTTGCATATATCGTTACCGTTCAACCGTACGTCATGAGATGCTGTTGCATATATCGTTACCGTTCAACCGTACGTCATGAAATTAATGCAGTTGCATATATCGTTACCGTTCAACCGTACGTCATGAAATGCAGTTGCATATATCGTTATCGTTCAACCGTACGTCATGAAATACAGCTGCATATATCGTTACCGTTCAACCGTACGTCATGAGAGGCTGTTGCATATATCGTTACCGTTCAACCGTACGTCATGAAATGCAGTTGCATATATCGTTACCGTTCAACCATACGTCATGAAATTTATGCAGTTGCATATATCGTTACCGTTCAACCGTACGTCATGAAATGCAGTTGCATATATCGTTATCGTTCAACCGTACGTCATGAAATACAGCTGCATATATCGTTACCGTTCAACCGTACGTCATGAAATGCAGTTGCATATATCGTTACCGTTCAACCGTACGTCATGAAATTAATGCAGTTGCATATATCGTTACCGTTCAAACGTCTAAGAGTCTGTGTGACCTTGAGACACTTGTGCGTGACTATCAAAGGCAAACTCTTGTATGTACGTCAAGTGACACTCTCGCATACCTAAACCACGCGGCCACCTATCATTCGCAGATTTCTCATGATCAAGTTATTGATTTCTTATACTTGGGCTCAATTACAACAAATGCGTATTCTCGTGGCTTGTCACCCCGGTGCGGTAAGCAGATAGGTATTCCAGATAACACGTTAGGGATCACTAGCGAGGGCAGAAGCTATACACTAACGCCAAAAGAAACTTTACCCTTCTTCCTTTACGAATTACTTAAAACTATCAAAGATATATTAGAAGGTTTTAGTTGACAAGAAAGCTTAACAACCCAGTTTTATTCAAATCACAAAAACAAATTCTCCAATGTATTCATATTAAGGGGAAATGCATCTTTTTCAGAATAGTTAAATTGTCCTATTTTCGACCATGCCGAAACAAACCAATAACAGTGATTTAGATGTCCAAACGAAAGGATGAAATAAAAGTCTGCTTTGAGACAAAGTAAACTATTTAAAGTTACCATTTTTCTACTATTAAAACAAGATACAACTGTTGTAGAGTGTGTAAAATTGTAAAAATCATTCCTATGATTTCAGTCTTTAAATCATTTTCTGCTGATTTGCATTAGTGAAAACAAGTAAAACGTGTCTTTGATTCTGTGAAAAAGTGTTTCGGCACATCAAAAATTATATTTGTTAACATATTTGCTTGCAAAGTAACATTTTTCAATTTTCTGTTTATACATAGCAACATCAATCGCCAAAACGTAGCAATATACAAGCAGTATTTTCATCCATTTCACGTGTAGAATGATTCTATAGGGTATAAAGAGAGACTATCATGCATGATATGATAAACAACTACGAGATATATGCTACCATTAAAAGCTGCAGAGTGAGAAAGAGCCATTGGGATGGTGCAGATGGGGTCGACATACAATGCGGTTGCCAGCGCCTTCAGATGCCACCGTATCACGGTTATAAGACTTATTCAGTCCTACAGACAGACTGGGGTCACCGTAGACAGACCAAGAAGTGGACGTCCACGCATCACAACGTCAGCTGAAGATAGGTACCTCCGTCATTAAGGAAGGAGGGTGACTTTCCTTTTGGCGTAGTGCTGGCAAGGGGAGTATTTCCTCCTGGGTGGAACTCGGTAAGGTTCTGGGCTGTCACACGTCTCTAAGATATGGATGTTGATTTTCAGATTATATGGGCCTGCAGTTTCTTTATACATGTGTTGGTGTACTTAATGCTTTCTGCAATGGCATACTGTGCAACATGTTAGCGTATAGAAGGTCGAAAATCATAATTATTTAAACACATGCCATCATTTTGCAGGAGGGACTCCTTACGATTGTTCCCTTACAAAAAGTGCTGATTTTACATGTGATTTGTTCGTAGTCGTGTGGAGCGTCAGCACAGGGAGAAAAAGGTCGTTGTTCGATTCCCGGTTGTGTCACACCAGAACACGACATAGTTTGATACTTATTGATTCCCTTCAGTAAGGCTCTAACCCCCCTTCGGCTTCGCATACAACCGGGCTTCGCATACTGGGCGGCTCAGTATCGTGTGTGTAAGTAGAGTGGGCTAGCACAATTGAACTAGACTAAACACACACACACACACACACACACACACACACACACACACACACACACGCACGCACACACACGCACGCACACACAAACGAAGTTATTCCACATGACGCTCCACCTCACCACCATGCTTGGCGTTTGTAAATATTGCTGCAAGACACACACACACACACACACACACACACACACACACACACAGCGAAGCTATTCTACACGCCACCATGCTTGACGTTACCTGTTGCTGAAAGACACACACACACACACACACACGAAGCTATTCCACATGTTGCCTCATCTACACACCACCGTGCTTGACGTTACCTGTTGCTGAAAGACAGACACATACACACTACACGCACACACACACACACACACGAAGCTATTCCACATGTCGCCTCATCTACACACCACTGTGCTTGACGTTACCTGTTGATAAACACACACACACACACACACACACACACACGAAGCTATTTCACATGTCGCCTCATCTACACACCACTGTGCTTGACGTTACCTGTTGATCACACACACACACACACACACACACACACGAAGCTATTCCACATGTCGCCTCATCTACACACCACTGTGCTTGACGTTACCTGTTGCTGAAAGACACACACACACACACGCACACACACGAAGCTATTCCACATGTCGCCTCATCTACACGCCACCATGCTTGACGTTACCTGTTGCTGAAAGAAGCACACACATCACACACACATGCACACACACACACACACACACACACACACACACGAAGCTATTCCACATGTCGCCTCATCTACACATCACTGTGCTTGACGTTACCTGTTGACACACACACACACACACACACACACACACACGAAGCTACACACACACACACACGAAGCTATTCCACATGTCGCCTCATCTACACACCACCATGCTTGACGTTACCTGTTGCTGAAAGACACACACACACACACACGAAGCTATTCCACATGTCGCCTCATCTACACACCACCGTGCTTGACGTTACCTGTTGCTGAAAGACACACACACACACACACCACCATGCTTGGCGTTTGTAAATATTGCTGCAAGACACACACACACACACACACACACACACACACGAAGCTATTCTACACGCCACCATGCTTGACGTTACCTGTTGCTGAAAGACACACACACACACACACGAAGCTATTCCACATGTCGCCTCATCTACACATCACCGTGCTTGACGTTACCTGTTGATGACACACACACTATTCCACACACACACACACACGAAGCTATTCCACATGTCGCCTCATCTACACACACCACCATGCTTGACGTTACCTGTTGCTGAAAGACACACACACACACACACACACACACACACACACACGAAGCTATTCCACATGTCGCCTCATCTACACACCACCGTGCTTGACGTTACCTGTTGCTGAAAGACACACACACACACACACACACACACACACACACACACGAAGCTATTTCACATGTCGCCTCATCTACACACCACCGTGCTTGACGCTACCTGTTGCTGAAAGAGGTCAGTCTGTTCCAAGTGAGTGATCATGGTTTCACAGCGGATTTCGAAGCATATCCAGAATTAAAACAGGTCGGCCAAATGTGGTACTACCATCACTCTGGACTGTGGACACCCACAAAAACGTCCCCCTTCTGTCCATGGCACTGATCATGTGCACACACACGATAAACACACACTCAACAACCCTTCACAAACGCTGCCTTTCCTCAACATACAAGCACAGAAACACGTCACATATACTTACCCTGCGGACATTAAAACAACCATCTGTTTCTCCCACGTATATTGGAGATCTCAGTCTAGCCAAGCTGCCTTTTAGATAAGCGTGCCTCACTCCCTCACACAGCATTAACACACGTACCAAACTACATACACTAACCAACATACCTGTGAAGCTAGTGACAGTAGAAGTCAGTCTGTGGCGAGTTGACATCGACAGACATCAGCGAGGCGACTTGCGTCGACTACAGCATACACATGATAACAATCATACCGTGACAGTCGCCGCTGGGTCAATAGGGTTCCCATACGCTATGAATGCTGAATAGATGTTTTCTGTAACGGCCTGTCATACTCTTTACAACATGGCGCAGTATTGTGTGTAATCACCAAACCGGTTACATTCCATGCTGTCAATGGAAGCCGTATATCTACACAATGACAAGATAGCTGTAGGCACGTATAAAGGCCTGTCTATTGTGAGCACACACTTGAGTAATGCAGCATGATACAACGCAGGGGCTTCAGTATGTAGGGAGGTGTGGGGACATGGTGGGACAACAGGTAGAGATAGTGTAATGTTAACGTCATCTATCCAGTCTGGATATGATATATGGCAGCAAGATCAACGATCTGGGGAGTTGATTATGTTGATAGGTGTATTTGTATCTGCATTCGTATCTGCACACAAATGTTATTCTCATAGTGTGGTTTGATAAGCGTATGTCAATAAAAATACACAAATACAGACTCCAGTATGTACTTGTTTAATTTTTGCAAAATATGTAACAAAAAAGAATCGGTGATGAATAATGTTATCATTATTGTTTGTTTTGGAACATTAGGTATGAAGTTTTTCAGACAACGTTTTGATTACCTCTATTATTGCTGTATCAAACCCAATTGTCTAGTGTCTACCTTCTTCTGGACGATAGTATAAAATGACATATCTGATTATATCAATCAATACAATTACTCACTGGATAATGATGAGTTGATCGAAAGGTTGGGGATACAGGGGTGATAATGTTAAGTGAGTCGAAAGGTTGGGGATACAGGGGTGATAATGTTAAGTGAGTCGAAAGGTTAAGGGATACAGGGGTGATAATGTTAAGGAGTCGAAAGGTAGGGGATACAGGGATGATAATGTTAAGTGAGTCGAAAGGTTAGGGGATACAGGGGTGATAATGTTAAGGAGTCGAAAGGTTGGGGATACAGGGGTGATAATGTTAAGTAAGTCGAAAGGTTGGGGATACAGGGTGATAATGTTAAGTGAGTCGAAAGGTTAGGGGATACAGGGTGATAATGTTAAGGAGTCGAAAGGTTGGGGATACAGGGGTGATAATATTAAGTGAGTCGAAAGGTAGGGGATACAGGGGTGATAATGTTAAGGGAGTCGAAAGGTAGGGGATACAGGGATGATAATGTTAAGTGAGTCGAAAGGTTGGGGATACAGGGGTGATAATGTTAAGTGAGTCGAAAGGTAAGGGATACAGGGTGATAATGTTAAGTGAGTCGAAAGGTAGGGGATACAGGGGTGATAATGTTAAGTGAGTCGAAAGGTTGGGGATACAGGGGTGATAATGTTAAGTGAGTCGAAAAGTTGTGGGATACAGAGGTGATAATGTTAAGTGAGTCGAAAGGTTGGGGATACAGGGGTGATAATGTTAAGTGAGTCGAAAGGTAGGGGATACAGGGTGATAATGTTAAGTGAGTCGAAAGGTTCGGGATACAGGGAAGATATTCTGTTCCGTACTTTGTAGAAACTGCAGAGACAGTAGATGTTTCCACACAATGTTTTCAAACAAAGGAGTAGGTGAGTGAGTGCTTTCGGTGGTTGGGTGGTTGGGTGATCGGATGGATGGGTGAGTGAGTGAGTGAGATCACACAGAGATTCACTGTAATTCTAGCATAAAGTTACGAGAACAGAGAACGGCAGGCAGAATCCATTGTCCCTGGTAGTCGCACTTTACCTCAGTAGTCTCCATCACATACTTGTAAGAACGTTCCCCAGCTGCTAGTGATATTTTCTAAAGACACACACTATACACATTGCGCCACATTTCTGACACGGAATCGTATTACTGAACAAGGAAACATTCAGTGCACATTACCATTCACTATAATCCACAGAACGTAATGAAGATCTTAATGACAATATATTTTTATGCAGGATTTTTTTTTCAGTTCGATATTTCTTGGAAAAGTGATGAATTCTTAATGATTATGTGACAGTCAAAATTTGTCAAGTCATCCGCTGAGCCGAACCGCCAAAGAAGGCTAAGTGATAGCTGCAGCCAACTGACACAATACACCAAGGATCATTTTGCCAGGACGTGCGGTGTGTATAATAATGGTTCCCTGTATAACAGTAATACTGTATATAATTTAGGTAATGTGTGTATCGTATTCCCATATATGTATCTTGTGTTCCTATTTCGTCAAACACACAGCTTGCTTGGTAAAAGGGGAGCTCTTCTGTACATGTGGCTGCTCTGTGTAGATGTAGGTAATGTGTGTATCGTATTCCCATATATGTATCTTGTGTTCCTGTTTCGTCCCACACACAGCTTGCTTGGTACAAGGGGAGCTCTTCTGTACATGTGGCTGCTCTGTATTGGTTATCAGTAATCTTCACGACTCTGAAGCCTGCTTCGTACAAATAATATCGTATTTCAATTACCTAGATATAGATTTGGTTCTTTCGGAAAACGCTTATCAGTTCGCATAAACCGTCATCACGTCAGTGCTATGACTTTATTGAAAGAGTAACAACAATATAAAGGAGAAAGCAAAACGTTTCAGTCGCGGAAAAATTGCAGATATGCACACCCAATGTACACCTACGGCCTTCAAGCTTCATAACCATTCCAAGCCTACACCTGGCCGTCACAAGCTTACACCTTTCACATAGCCCTCCCAAGCCTAAACCTTCACACAGACATACCCAGGCTTACACCTTCACATAGCTATCACAAGCCTACACCTTCAACCATTACAAGCTTATACCTTCAAAGAACCATCCCAAGCCTATGCCGCGCTACTATATCAGCTGGCCACACATCAGTATAAAATCTTTCTTATATCCATTTACAGGAATTATTTTATATTATAATTTGTACAAGACGCTTTGTCGATCTAAGACATCGAGCAATTGCTAAACACTGAAACATGGGAGTTGAAATACATTCCGATTTTAGAAATGTACCTACATCTACCTGTTTTCGACCTGATTCGTGGATACATGTATATAACTGGACTATGGACAGCTGATAAACAGCACTATGTAGACCGGCAGTTGGTGGTTTCTAATATAATTAATCATGAGTGCTGTAGTTTTTCTTTAAGTTATGTAGCCATTAGAGTACAAACAGCTAGTATCACTGTAAATTTACCATCATTATGGTTTTCTCTTGGCGGTCTGTATAGACCCGAGATAGACAAATATTCAGCAGGTATACCCTTTGGTGCTACATTTAACAACATTTTTGGTACTCTAACACGTTCTTTGCTGACAGTTATATACGATTATTGGTGTACTTCTGTTAGATTAAGACTATAATATTCAAGATTTCAGTTAAGCAACAAACAGATAAGAATAATGTGAGAAAAATTAAGCAAACTACAAAGATCTTTTCTCTCTTGTGAAGTCTTGGTCAGACATACCAGAAAAGCATGGCAACAAAGTCGACGCACGTATCTAACAATGCTAATATTTCACATTTTAAACGCCCCATTTCATAAAAAGATTGCCTGTACACTACAGAACAGGGATGTCAGCAACGAACACTAATGTAGGGGCACTTGAACAAGTAGAAAACGATAGAAATATTCAGTCGAATGCGCAATCTCGGGTTCCCAACAGCCAGCCATATTCTCCACTTTCTCTGTCACCTTCATTTACGTCAAGATACCCAAAGCTCGAGAGATAGCAGGTGGCATGGGCGGGATTCATGTCTACACTACACAAATAGTCTGTGGTAGCTGTACATCTATCGATACTCTTTTCGGGGGGAGTACCTGTGTTTTTCTTCATTGTTGTGGGAAGTTATGGACAACCCTTCATATATAGACATAGTCTTCCCATATGTGTTGCACTCTGAAACACAAATATGTGAGTTAATGTCTGTTGCTGACATATGTAAATAAAACTATGCAAGCCTTAAAACTACATGTATCTGCACTGGCAAGTGAAGGAAAACGTTCAGGGGCCCCTTTCACGAAGCACTAAAGTGATCGTAAGTCACTAAGGTAACCTTAGTGCAATGTTAAGGAATGGGAGTGAAGGTTAACCTTAGTAAAGGTTGCTTCGTGAAAGGAAACCCAGGTCTCTCATCTCCAATGTAAACTAGCAATATAAATTTATAAAGATAAATATTTTTTTCCGCCATTCTGAAGTATTCCATCCTCCCTTCTGGGTGAGAATATTACCGGTTCTTTAAGCATCATATCTTATCAGATAACAGAAATATTTTTATATTTCCATTTACTCATCTTCAGCTACTTACGGATATTTCTAAACAGAAAACAAAATTATGCTGTAATCGCTGTGTGAATTCCAAACGGAAACAGCTTTGCAAATCCTTTTTGAAACATCAACAACACAAATGCAGACACACCTGATTTGCCTCCTGCAATATTATTCTCGTTGTTTGTATCATTGTATTAAGAGTTAAACACCTTAAATGAAGAGCAAAACCCATTAATGATCAATCGCCATACCGATCACTGTTTACATGAGATATGAAATGTATCGCCTTGCAGATCTTAGTGCCTTATAGGAATGAGTGAGTGAGTTAAAATGTTACATCACATCGGCAATTTTACAGCCATATAGCGATGAAATACAAGATAATCAATTTAAAATGTCTGTCGACGAAAGACAGTAAAACCAACTAGACTATCACGGATATATATTCAAAATTAGTAATTAATCTAAAATTCTGTAAACAATAGAGGACGATACAATATAAAAACAGGCTATAGATCGCCAACAACTGAAGGTGGATCACCATACTAAGGACCATGGGGACTTACAATACGTTTGCTTCCTGCATGGACCCTAGCTGGAATTTCACCATCCCTTCAACTGTTAGCAATTTAGATAAATTTAGCCGTACATTAACATAACATATATACTACGATTAAAAATAGTAGTAGGTATAAATACACGTTGAATGCATTGGGACTTCCGTACCATCTCAGGAGGACAATAATTTTGCAATAATTCAACCCCCCTTTGGAGGTACAGCCACTTACAAACTGAGTTACTAATCTAACCTACCAATGATAAAATTTTCATCTATTCCTCAAAATGTATCTCATATTTCTATTTCTTTTAACAATTCGATGATTATGTGAAAATTAACAGTACTAAAAAGATCCTTCACAGTTTTTACATTGAAATACGTGCCTTATGGGACACATCACACTTTGTTTGTAGAAAGACCAATTGTCTCTTTTGCTGAAAAGGTCCACCTGTCATATTGTTTGGAAAACAATATACTCCTGCATCTGATCATAATTTCGTGTAATCAATGATGAGAGACCGTATACATATCAGGGGAATAAGGTAAATATCAGTGAGTTAGTGAGTATAGTGTCATGCGCTTTTAGCAATATTCCAGCAATATCACGATGGGGGACACCACAAATCGGCTTCACTCAATGTACATATGTGAGGAATCGAGAACTAGGGTCTTCCACCGCCACTGGGAAATATCAACATTGCCCATGAGATTCTGATCGCAAACCGCCATTGATTTCTTTATCATTAGTTATTCACTCTTCACGCAGGCTTGCTCCGCCTTGTGATATCTGAGGCCTGGGGTACACATGCACTTTCCCTTGAAGCACACGGAACCATTAATGTGGCATTGGTCTTTAATTACACAAGGCTGACGCATCCTACCAGGTTCTGTAACATATAATGAACACATGTCAATCGTGCACCTTCGGGCACAGAGGAACAATTCATAAGCTTACAATACAAAGACGTTCACTTATCACACTAATAAGCCTACCCCTACCCTAAATCATATCATCACTCTATTGCTAAATCTGTTGTAAACTTGGGATAGCATAAGTCTAACATGTTGTTGACTTTACAAGATACAAGTATATTTCAATGCACAATTTACTAATTCCTTACAACGGATCTACACAATGCATACACTTTGGAGCCCAGACAACAAATTACATGAACCAGCGGAAATTAACTGCCCATTTTAATAAGCAGCTCATCCATTATTTTCAAAATAGTAAGGTACTTTTTATATCTCCATTTAGTGTGCCGCTTCACTTCCATGAGAACACAATCAGATGAACACAACCATTTGTCATAGACAACAGCATACACTTGTATTAGCCGTGCTCTAAGGTTGACACGAATAGAGCCTCAGAAAACTTCAGGAACCAATACGCTAAATCTGTGCCAGATATACAATCATGGACAATCGCCCCGTGAGTAAGGGCTATATAACACGAATGTATTTCTTGCGTTTACATGTATTGCATGCTATCACACATGACGTACTTCTCACGCAAGCCTGTTCCGACGTACTGTAGGAGAACTCTGGATCGCACATGCACCTACCCCTAAAGCACACAGAACCCTTGTCATGACAGTCCTTCTTCCTTTCACAAACTCGATGAATGCTAGCAGATACTGCAACCAAAAAGAGCAAATGTCAACTCAATCTAAAATCAGACGCTTTGACACTGACGATACTTTAGCTGATACACCTGGACGTCTACATGTGATTCACTGGGAACATAGACAATATGATGACCTCTCAAATAAAGGAACTGTTGCATAGTTAGTACCAAGTCGTGCGTCTCGCTGTTGTTAGTGTTTTACCCTTGCTACCTCTGGTACCTTCCCGAGAATATCTTGGTTAAGTGAACACTGAATAAGTGCAGGCAACGTGATGGTCTGAGAAACATAACACCTTGCTTAAGCTGCATCGGGTAAATCCCATGCCAATGTGTACTTACCTGACCCCAAATCTTCCACACCAACTAAAAGTGTGTGCCACACATTACAGGCGTTGACAACCAGGTTGACCATGGATTCCAATACACGGTTCTTGAAACATGTGTGGTGTGTACCTGGTCATTGTCATGACTTAAATGATAAGATAAACGACACATACTTACGTCTTTTCGAATAGAAAGCAGTGACGCCATGTTTTCCCATCGCCTTCCGTATGCCAGGGCTAAATGCTTGACAGGAACCCTTCGCCTTGACAAAGCCCAAAGTAGCACATTTGCTTTTAGCAAGACAAAGTGCTGTGCACTTCAGCTTACTAGACACATTGGCTACACTCCATAAAATGTCCGCCCTTTCTTTAACCATTACCCTCTTGAAGTATTCAAACCTAAAATCAGTGCAAACTTCTTTGTGACACATCAGAAGGAATGCAGCTGCTATGAGCAGGTTTACCATAACTGGAAAATAGTTGGTGGAATGTGTGGTATCAAAGTGCCCCCTTGGAAGTGGCTTGGGTATGGTTTATGAAATAGATAAATTTCCCAAAGCTACAGATGTGCAGTTTTCCCTTCCCAACAGCCTTTCAATCCGTCTTTCAAGTCCGCTAGCTTTATGAAACTGTAAGGAAAAGCATTTGAAGTTTACTTTATCACGGCATTGGAAAAGGCTATGGGCCTTGATGTTGCCAGTATGTGTTTTACCTGGTTGATGACACATTTGGGATCGCATACTGTCAATGTAGATACCTTTGTGTAAATGTTGTAATTTGTAACCACGATTTGACTATTCTTAATTATGCATATTGACAAACACACAATACATCATTACCTACCTCTGTTTCTTTGCTATTAATATTTGTTTTCCAGACAGCCTTCATCTCGGTGTTCAATGAAAGGTGTCCTCTGTGTCTCTAAAATATTCATTTCATGTAAAATGCAAAAGTTACTAAATATCATGTGTGTATCAGAACATACCAGCGTCTCGTACATCTATGTAAATATGCAGAAGTTTCCTGGAAGAAAATATATTAGCCTCACAACTGTTGTAAATCTACATTAAAGTATAACAGGTATATAAGTCAACAGGTATATAAGTCAACATTTATCATCGTTTTCTTAAGAAAGCAGTAATGATAAATGGATATTCCTCTGTGTCTCCTATAGAGAGTTGTGTCTTTTCATAGGTGATTGATGAAAAGAGGCTGGCGCAGATATACTCATAATGGCGCATTGATGGCCTGTTTATATAAGAAATATATAGTTAGGAACCAAGATACTAGGAAAACCAAGTTCTATGGATAGTCAACTTCTTTGTTGCAATGAGTATCATCATCACTTGCTTGATAACGGTGTTATTACCTACACCGAAACGTCGCACTCATTGCAATAAAGAAGTTGACATCCATAGAATTTGGTTTTCCTTCATCTATACAACTTCTAAAATGCCTCTCAAAGAAATTAACCGAGATACTAGAGTAAGAATGACTTAGAAAGGTTTTTAATTTCCCCTAAGGATATTTAATAGTGGCAATATTTTGAAATGGAAACATGTAGACACAGAAATTCGTGTCGAATGGTAGACTGTGTAGGTTATGTGTAGACTGTGTAGGTCATGTTATTGTCTTGTTACAAGCGGAAGGAATGAGTGAACGTTTTGTTTCAAATCTTTTTCATTATGGAGTGACTGAATGAGTTAGTTAATATTTAAGGTCACATCGGCAACGTTTCAGCCATATCGTGACGAGAACAAATTTGACGTTGATAAAGAACATGTGTACATGTACATTATAAAACCTATCGTGAAAGGACAGTAAAACAACTAGACTATCACAGTTAGAATTAATACTAGATCTAAGTTTAAACTATTTGAACAATGGATACTATTAAAACAGGCTATTGATCGCCTACACCTGTAGGTAGATCACCATACTAGGACCCATGGGGGGACTTACACTACTTTTGCTACCTACATGGACCCTAGCGTAATTCACGCCAATCCAAGTCATTGGCGATTGTGCTTACATTTATTCATTCTGGAAGTAGAAAACTGTGCTAGATTTAATTTGCCCACCTTCGAAATATCGTTGGATAGCAAGTACTGGGGATTGCGATATGCTCTAATATAACAGTAGGTTATGTATTGCTTTTATATTTTGAAGATTGCGACTTGTGCTTAGTAAAGTATAAGTTCTGTTTTGGACAGGAAAAGTTTTGGACAGTTTTTTAATGCTAATATTAGTTCTGCCACGGATCGAGTTTACAGTATACGTGCCCATCACCTCTCGTTAAATGTCCACCTCAGTCATGCCACAAGTCCACTATAAACGACTCATGTCGTCTAAACTACACGACAGTGTGTATTTGGAAACTCTGCAATGACAGTGACCATGCCTTGGCTTATCCATTTATGCTTGGAAAATCGTTGCTGGCCAACCCTTCATTATTATTACATCTCCCGACAATTATGTAAATATAATGCTGGTGTCATCTGATGTCATTATGCCTACTGGAAGGTAGGAACAAGAACACCTTATGGTCCTTTAACTGCTACACGTACTGAGGCGTTTCCGTTGATATTTGGTTGTTTTAGTGTCGTTCTTCCCTCGTTGTACTGTACTCGGCGATATGGCAGATGAATGACAACGGCCTTGAGATTATAGATCCTAGGCCTGGCAATGTAGTGATACGGTGACCTGCATCAATGGGGTCAGACAGCTGAGTAGCCCATCCCATTAGTCGCCTCTCAGGAAAATCATTACGATTCTGTAGGCAAAATGAAATAACAGTTACAAGACTTGTCATTAGATAATTGATTATAGAGCCTTGGTTTTAATCAAATGCGATTTGGCATCATATATATAGGGAAGTAAGAGATGGAATGAAATCTTAAAAAAAAGAATAATAAAGAGAAATAATGAAATTCATTTTCTCAAATTGCTTACAAAAGTAATACTATGTTGTACAGTCCATGGGCACTTTAAAGTATTGACAAGCATACACGAGGAGTATTTACTATTGACATTGGTTGGTATCACCCAGTTTTAGAGTAACTGTTTGTGTTCCAGAGTGACGTTGGTAATGTTCGATGCATTCACGGTTCCATGTACAAGGGTCTCTGAATTGATGTTCACAGTGACAAGCATCTCATTCCCCTGTGGAGTGTCTGTACATGTGCGCTTCGGAAACATCGCTTCCGTAGCAGCTTTCGATTCACTAAAAACACATTGCTGAGCCATATAATATAAGAGGACAAATGTGTCGTGTGAAAGATTCGTTTTGTGAAAAATTGTGTAGAATTCCAACAAATGTTTTGCTTCCTGTGCTTAGTTACTGGTATGCTCATTCAATAATAATTTCTTTGGAAATGCAAAATCCAATGTATTTGTAAGATGTAACAGTATCCCATACCTTCCCTACAAGGAGCTATATTTCTTTTCTTGATGGTTTACTTTCCTTACTAAACATAAACACTGATTCATTTTTAAGTTTACTTTCAGTTTCCAGTTCTCATAACATAATTCTAACTGCTTGTTGACACCGATTACGCAGATGAACCAGTCGAATCCATCGATCTTGCGCAGGGGTGGTAACTCTTGGTCTCCCTGAACGTGGGTGACCTCTGTTACGATGACAATTAAAATGTCGAGCAACCTCCCTCTGGGTAGAACCGGACCGTAACATACCCAGGGCCATGTGTCGTTCACCTGTTGTTAATCTTGGCATTACCTTGTGGCTGGCCGCTTTGCGATATTCCGTTGACAATATGTACGTGGCCATGTGTGGGATTTAAGTAGGCATATCTTTCGAACTTTTGCATGCATTTCACACTTTCTTACATGCAACAGCATGCCTTCGTCTTCACGCGCATCATGTGTTCCAGTGTCTCATGCAGTTTTGTTAACACGTGTACCTCTGTGGTACCTCACCATAGCACTCAGGTATCTCTGGGTTTGAATTTCGTGCTCCTCTGATGTTTACTTTTTGAAATATAATAATATTTTAAATGCACTTTTTTTCGGGCATTGAACAAAAATATTCCTCACCTATAGATAAAGATTTATTTGGAAAGTAAATATCTAATTGTCAGAACGTTGATACCATAGATAACATAATCTAAACACATCCTTTTGCCAATATCAAAAACCACGAGGGAGTAATGAAAGACAAACACCAAGATATTGGTATTAAAAGAAACCAGACGAACCCCGGATAACATTTGCTACTGAGTTGCTCAAGAAATTAACCGTTTTCACTGTTTAGGAATCACACACATTAATGAATCCGAAGGCTCTTGAATACAGTTTATCAAGGTAGATATATATGTTTATGAAAATGCACTACTGCTGACAGAGCTTCGATTACCGAGAACATACTTGCAGCTATTTATGAAATGTTTTAGATGGCAAAACAGTGAACAGCCATCGGTGAATAAGAGGATGTAGGTAATGACTTGAGAAAAGCAATATTAGAGAGAGAGAGAGAGAGAGAGAGAGAGAGAGAGAGAGAGAGAGAGAGAGAGAGAGATATTTGCAACCACATTTGAGAATGCAGAGTTTTTGCAGAATATTTTGTCAGTCAAAGATTCAATGTCTCAGCACTTCTGACTTTTTACATCATATTATATTTTTAAAAATATAGAAAGTGCTTACTGAGCACCAAGAAAGCTGATTCAGTTCCATACAAAATCGTTGCTTGCTAGTAACGAAACGTGGTGTGCGGTGACAAATGTGTGAATTAGAACGTCATCCACAAATAACATAAATTCCATACATTTTCCAAATATGTGTAACACTTGTAAATGCCATTCAGAGACGTTCACTGTGTCAGAATACATACGAAAGTCCCTGATTATAATTCTCTTTCATATTCCGTCTGAGTAAGACCATTTTCAGTACTTGTTTCTGTGTTGTCTCATTTCTAAAAGTGGTGTGGCTGGCCATTGTGGGTGCGGATCTTCTTTAATGTACATTCCAAAAGAATGGGTATATTTATCAGTATTCTCCTATGGTCCGATCCAGGCGTTAGCTTTCCTAATGTATTGAACGTTTCCTTTTGGAGAAATATCCTAAGACCTTCTTCTTGCTTTCATACTCATTATTCTTTGTCCTGGACAATGCACAGCAACACGAGACCCCTATTGTAGTCGTCAGACAATGATACATAGTCTGAGGACTGAAGTGCAACATACGGACATCGTTGTGGATTGCCTAGGGCAGTTCCATTAGGCTAAACCGCCGTTCCAAAACATGGGTATACAGAATGTCAAGTCACAAGAATAAAAATGCGAAATTTATCAGTTCAATATCGTGTATGGCCGCCCCGCGCATTCACCACTGCCAAACACCGTCTCCTCATCGACTGCCTGATGCTTATGAACACGTGGTTGGGGATTCTGCGCCATTGCTCAAGGCAGCGCCAAGTTCCTGCAAATTCTGAGGTTGGTTCCTAAGACCACAAAGCCTTCTCCCAAGTGCATCCCAAACGCGCTCTAGTGGATTAAGGTCAGGGGACCTCGATGGCCAGTCCATGACGTTGATTCCAGCGTTGTGAAGGAAATTTCGTGTCAACATCGCGGTATGCGGCCGAGCATTATCATGCTGGAACTGTAGACCTGGGCCATGAGCCGCCATGAAAGGAACGAGTTCAGGGATGAGCACCTGGTCGCGGTAAGCAGTAGCTGTGAGGCTTCCACGGATGACCAGAAGTCGGGAACGGTTGTTCCCACAGAAAGCACCCCACACCAAGCAACTTCCGCCCCCGAATGTGTCGACTTCCTGTACACAACATTGGGCATACCGTTCACGACGTCTTCTCCAGACTCTATGCCTGCCGTCCGCGAATCTGAGGGTAAACCTGGATTCATCGCTAAAGACGACTCGATTCCAGTCTCTCTGGGTCCATCGGAGGTGACGTTGGGCCCACAGCAGACGTTGACGTTGATGAAACGGCGTCAATATTGGCCCACGATATGGACGTCGAGAATGGAGATTGGCAGCCCGCAACCGATTTCGAATGGTCTGTGAGGGAAGTCGACCTCTAAACATCTCAGTCCTGGTTCGTGTAGCCGGCAGAAATCTGTCACGTAGGTGACGTAGGACGATTTGACGGTCTTCTGCTCGTGACGTCACACGTGGACGACCCGACCTTGGGCGATCAGAAGTGGTGCCAGTTTGTTGTAGATATAAACAAGTCATACACAGTACGACAGCTGCATCCCATTGCTCTTGCGACGTCAATAACTGATCTTCCCGCTTGCAACATGCCAACGGCACGTTCACGTTGCACATTTGACAATCATGGCATTTCAAGTACCGTTAGAACTGTGGTTTAATTAAACCCCTGGATGCCACAGGGGCATATATGTCCTTCCCCTTCAACCCTCACTTTGAAGCCCAATTAAAATGAAAATATCCGAAGCACTGAAATACACTCCACAGTTTCGAATTCTGCGGGAAATCTCCTGTTTCTTGATACCATCCACTCGTATTTTATATGAAGCTCAAGGGCTGAAAATGACCTGTCAAAATAGGCTTCATCGAAAATGTCGCCATTTTTGACACAGTACGAAATCGCGATTCACAGCGTTATTTGCTGTATATTTTGAAATGTGAAAATCGGATAATTACCGGGAGTATTGAATTTAACAAATAACATATTAATGAACACTGATATCACTTTTACATGAAATCGCTAATGATAATTCTGAAACGTTGCTGATAAATCTAGAATTGGTTGGGATGTTTTCGAAAATGCACTTACACGAACGCCGTAGAGCGCTTTCCACCATATTGGATAGCGTTTACAAAATTACGTTTCGCGAAGACCGGTATTGAGACGCCTATTACATCACGTATATTTCATATTCAGCTTCGATAAATGCATCAATGAATTCCCCATGCATTTTAGAATCAAGCTGCAACTGGTCTTTGTCACCAATGCCAACTGTATAGATAAAATGAGTGTATCCTTGTCAGCAAGGCCGCCATTTTGTAAGAAATAGGTCATCGGTAGAGAAGTCATACGTCAACATTGTTGTACATATCAGGCAATTTCTTTGAGGTGAAGGTCGGTTGAACAAGAGTTAACACAATAGCCCAATCCTTCCGATTACACTGTCAGTATTATGATGTATATTTTGCGGATAGTTCAGACACTTTTTCATGAAACTGACCTCAGTATCTACATTTAGCCTTGTTCAATATCATATCATACGTGCATATAGGGTTTACGGTGTTTTATTCCGTGACAGTTTTTGATTGTTTGAATAATATGTACATAAGAAATTGACACATTTAGTGCAGTACACCATATTCTAAACCTTTACACAAGTGTTAGAAGATCAAACGTAGCCATAACTGCAATCGCGTTAGATCCTATGATGTACAATATTCAATGCATTTGGACTAATATTGCAGTTTCACATGAACAGGTTAATGAAGGCGATTTAATTCAACCTTATAAGTAAAACTGATAATATTTAATGAACATGAATTATATATGTTATGAAATGTATATGCACACATATTTAAAGGAATTGTCTTGTTCTTTGCACATTTTTGTGTTGTTTTATAGAGAAAAAATGATGTAAATTGATTGGCCAGGTGCGCGTTTGTCGGCTTCACTATCATTGTTTTCGATAACATAATCAATTCATATTCAATTTTAAAATATTGTGATGACAGGATATCAAACTCTAACTATATTTATACGAAAATTGTTTAAAAATATATAACCATGTCATTTCTTAATTTGGACAAATCTTACATCCATATTCTAATATATAGAACGTACTAGTTCCATATATAAAAAGCTATCTTTTTGCATCTTCCATTGCATGCTTATGAACAGAAATAGCTACATAATCATAAACAAAGAAAAGTCTTATCCTAAACCAAATATTCGGGTGTTGTGAAATGTAATTTTTCATTTACGTTAAATTGATGCACAAAAAGGTGCGCGTGTTGCTCACAAAAAGATACACCGTCAAACTGTCTAATTGTTGATATATTCAGGACACTATTTAAATGGAAAAATCAGTCATTTTATGTTCTGTCTAAAGAATGTTAAATTCTGACATGGAAGACGAGACCTTTCACACAATTAATGGAAATTAGGTGAGATATGTACTAATATGCATATCAATGTCGTCTTTTTCCGACCTCGCAAAATGCATAAACAAGCAATGACGTCAACTAAAATGGTGTGTTATTTTCAGCAATTTCATTACATTTGAAGATATGGCTAGTACTTTGGTAATAACGATGCAAAATTAGTCAAAATACATCTACACAAACAGGAGAATATGGGAATCTAAGAACTAACTTATATATCGGATAGGACCATCCAAATCATTATGACGTGCTTTCACATGTAGTACGTTGTTATCTTTTCTTATAAATTGTAAAACTACCAAAACGTATCCGCCCACATTGAGGAACTTTGAATGTGATTAGTTTGGATCACCGTGAACATAACATAACGAAAATATAGCGTCCGTATCCACAACACATACTCTCCATGTGATCTGAGTTACATTGACCTAGTGTTAAGCATAACGGAGTTATGCCCCATTATCATTATACGTGTATGACGTTTGACGTTTGACGTTGTAGAAGAAAATCCATTTTTGGCATTTATTGCGAGTCATTTTTTAATGTTGAGGGTATAATGTTATGCATAAGCACATGAACCCAATTCATATACACTTATGTCGTTCAGATATCAGGCTGTATTTTCTTCGGCTCACACTTTCCGTAAAGATGCCAGATTAAAAAATTCGTAGCACAGTGCTTTTTATCGGTGCGCGATAAAAAGCGGAGAAATGTACTGTTTTTAACGCATAACAAAATTTTGACAACATTTAGCAAGGCCTATTTCTCACACCGAAGAGGTAGTTGCACTTATATTTATACTAACGGATAGGAAATTTAATATTCTACATTTCTGTGCCAATTTTATAGCCGTACGTAGATCCAGGACCACGCGAGGCGCAATTCTCGCACAACGTTCACTTTTTCAAACCATATGAAAATGTGCGCCTGAAAAACAACTCGGCATCAAGGGGGTTAAAAGAGTTTTTTTCTATTCTTGAGGCCAATGCAAACACGTGCATATGAAGAAAACTTCGATGCGAATATCGCGTGATCGACTGCATGTGCAAAACCTGATTTGGCACTCAACGTCATTTGCACGACGAATGGATGCGTTTGAGTGGGTTTTGCTAACGTTTTTCTAGAGTCGAAAGATAGGGATCCCATTTCGGATACATAGATGTATCATCAGAGAAAAATTATTCATTATTTTTTCAAATTACATTTTGTGGTGAAGTTTCTTTTTGACTCAGTATATATTGCTGTTAGGTATGCACAATGCCGTTACATGTCAGTTGACTCAAAAAGGGAAAGGCTATTTTTGTGGCTTTTTCGGGACGCTAAAATCGTCATGACAACATACGATGGCACCAAGATGACAAATCTTTACAAGACTACAGGGTGTTTGGGCGGGATGACGTTTGACTACGACCGAAACCACCTGTACGTTCACGACGGCACCTCACTCATAGACATGTCCTTTCCTTACAAAATCACCAACGCAACAACACTGCCATATACTCTGGGTAGCAGTTTCTATTATCATGGCGGAACAATATATGCAGTGTTGCCTAAAGGTATCGTAACTACGAAACTCGGAAACAGAAATATCATTCCGCATAAGGAGCGAACAACAAGCTGTTTCTTCCGTGTTGTTGGCGTGTGTTGAATATGGAAGTAACTCCGGGGAGACTGAACTATCTCGAATATGAGCTAGAGAATATCTTTTCAAATGACAATAGTAATTCTTCGATAGATTACTCCCACCTCCATTATGTATGAACACCCTTGATCAGCATCTTGATAACATAATATCACCACTTACTACCAATGTCTTATGCTTATCGGTAGGACTGGCGTATGGAAGGTTCAGCAGGTACCCAACAGGGTGTTAATGTCATGTGCAAATAGTCCTCAAGATACATGGAATGGAATTTAATGGATGGGATCTAGGGCTGTAAGAAGATGAGATGGATTTTCTACTTTCATCCAAGCAAATAGTTATAACCGTGATCAGGTTTATGGACTCGCTCTGGAGGTGAAATAATGTGCTATATTTGTTGTACCAACTATACAATTTTGCTCTTAAGGAATTTGAGATTTTACCAGACATGGAAATGGGACTGCCATTGCTGATACAGTCTGGCTTAGGTTGTATTGCCTGAAAAATTGGTTTTGATATTTTGCATTCTTTGATTTGTTATTTGGATGTCGAGATAAGACTCGTGCATTTAAGAGACCCTTTCGAAGTTGTCATCAATAACATTTCTTAAGAGTATTTACAAATAACGTATCTGCATCAAGCGTTCAATGTCATGTGTTCAGCAATATATCAGTTTAATATTCGTGAATTATTCTGATAATGATCTCGCCCTACCTTGAAGCCGTCACTGTCATATTATCGAAGGAACTCGACTTTGAACAATTCCTTTCTTCAGAATATCATCGGGCAATGGATATTAACTTACTTGTAGATTACTCTATTTCATGTTTTCAGAACGGGAATTATATTGAGCTCATGCACCCAGATATTATCAACGATATACGTTGCTCATTTTACGTTAGTGGAATGAGTGACCGATTTCAGATCTGAAATGTTCTGTTTGATGTATTCAATTGATTTGCAGTCGCTCTGTGTAGAAACAACAATTTAGTATCATCAGTTTAAACAGAAGCTACGTATATGTTTAAACAGCTATATGTTTTTCGGTTGCTCTGCATAGTTAGAACTATTAGGTATTTCTCTTATTCTGCGTACTTGTATTTATAATCTCTCGTTTCACTTCCTCTGGATAGAACTACCCGTTGGGTGCTTTTTCGTGGTTGCTTTATGCGCTGTATGTAGTTTGTGTTCCTGTGTGTAAACCTGGTAGAATTATATATAACAGTGTCAGCTGTATTTGTTTTTATTCGTTGATATCATTCAGAATTCTCTTCGTATAGATTTATGAGTTACATTATCGTTATGATAATGCTATCGTCCCATACATTCATTTTGCCGGAAAATACCCAAAATGCCCAAATATCGTCCCCTAACTTTGTAGATTGCTTTATGGCAGTGGATATTCCTTGTTTTCCAGTGTTACAGTTTTCATTATCCAGCCTCATGTAAGAATACCGAGTTTTGATTTGTTCGCATTGTGACTCTGATAAAACGGTCCGCGAGCGGAAGGTGACCCCAAGAAGTGAGAAAATCGTGCATCGTCAAGCCTTTAGTAACGTGCGCTGCATTGAGGGTTAATCAGATCAACTGCTGCCTACATGACAGCAATAAATACAAGTCGATTCGATGCGTATTGTTTTCTTTGATTTTAGTAAAAGCAATCCAGCTAGATAAATGCTATCACATCCGGCTCTGGGAATACAACACTTACTCGGGACTGATAAAACCCTGCATTTCCCCTCGACACGATGTGATAACTTTATAATATATTGTGTCTGTCATGTTCAGTGCGTGTAGTGCGGCAGGGTGCTGTATTTTAAACAGACGGTTACAGAAATATCTGATTAGGAGTTTCAAGAATTTGAGTTTATATTCCTCAGACCTGCCCCGCCATAGGACGAGTGTGTACTAGTTTTTGTTCTTAGGCATATAGACGGCTTAGGAATTGGTCTTTCTTGAAGCAAAACCATACATCTTTGGTTCACAGGATGTTCAGTGTGTAGTGCAGTGGGTGTGCTTGCATTTTTTATCTTTACCAGACGATTACAAAAAGATCTAATTAGAGGTTCAATGGGCATATTCGAGGAATCGTCTGTCTTGAGTGCAGAATGTGCTCCAGTTTTTGTTCTTAGGCATATAGACGGTTTAGAATTTGTCTTCGAAAGAGTCGACTACCTGGATGTGGTGGTCAGACTCTCTGACTTGGTTGTCTGGTCCAGACCTGATTATTTACAGACCGCCGTCGTATAGCTGAAATATTGCTCGGTGCGACGTCAAACACCGAACCAACCAACCCAATCTTAGGTATATAAGGGGACTTAACTCTCGTCTCCTCATCTCACATTACATGTCAAGACACAAAGGGACCCTCGTTTTTGTTTTAACTCGATTCCGTGGAATACTCTGCCCAGCCCCTTTCTTGCAAATTGGATATTACTGTTGCCGAGAGATGAATTTAACTATAACTTCTATAACTTCTTATTTTGCATTGTCGTAGCAATATTTTTGAAGTGATTGGTACTGATTTGTGAACTCGGTTAATTCAAAATACAATTGCTTTATTCACATAACATTTCTTTGTTGTTTGTTGGAATCAAACCCAGTTCTTTTACGGACTTATTAGCGAGTTTTTAGGAAAGTGTAAATCAAAACGTAACAAGATTGAAACGTTTGATCAAGCACGGCCCCAAAGATTACTGAGTAGATGTACACGGAGTTTACGTCCTCATTAGAAATTGAAGTGGAGGACGTTGTGCTGACCAGTTAGCACTGTTTGTTTGTTGTGAAGAAAAGTTGTTCACACATAAATAGAGGACTGAGACATTGGTAGTTACTACAACAGATCGTGTATCAGTTTTAAAACCACCTGGCGTATTTCAGGGTTTCTCTTTCTCCAGGATTCCTCAGAGTGGTGTGAGGGGTGAAAAATAAAACAAATAAAGTAAGAAAATATTACAATATTACGAATACCTAATCTAAGATGGTCAAACTTTCTATTTCAATCTGAGGAACTACATTACAGTCCTCAATGGTATAAGTGGATGAACCAACAAATTAATTTCAACACATATCTGGTCGACTGTTGAACGTGACTTCATGATGAAAACGACACTATTGATATATTTTTGGAAAGGATCTCAGAGGAAGCACATGTAGATTAGAAAAAATCACCATGAAGCCATACTGAATGAACATAATCCAACATTTTACAGTTAAAGCTTTTCAAATCAGCCAATGATAAAGCGCACATACAACTTTAAGATACCATCAAGCCGTGATCTTTTTATCAGGATTTCAAAGAGCGTCGTGCCGCTCTGAAAGCAGAAGTTATTGTGATCCAGGTTACAACATTCAAGGCGTCAGTTAATCTTTCAAGTTTTATGATAGAAATGTGGAGGAAGTTTCCACATTTAATGCATCAGTGACAAAAAATGATGTGCGATGCAATTCCTATTTTGACTTATACTATACCTTCCCGAATTATTTCAGGTGAACAAATGACTAGACTTAGCATATGTTTATGATGGAGGTGCCACCGGCAGGGCAGGATAGGCTCACCTTTTAGCGAACACCTGGCATCATCGCTACCTCAAAGTGATTCATGAACACATGCTCTGTCATCGTATCGCATGGTGACAATCACTGGCTTGTTCTGGTGCAGATCCGATTTTTGTTTTAGGAAACAACATCATACACCTTCAATACTGCCTGAAACAAATATCTGCTGATGATAAAGTTACAATTGTACAATCGACTCTGCCCTTGGCGAGAGATTTCTTATGAATGTGGAAAGGGTTTTGTCGCTTCTATTTAAAAGACGAACACGTTTTTAATTCGTTAGGTTCGAAAAAACGAAGATAGCAAAACTACTACCTTTTGTTAACCCAGTACAGTAATTAACTGTAATTAATTATCTTATTACGAATATCGAGGAATTTCTTTTCAGCATAATAATATTTTCGTCCTAGTTCGTTTCCAGGTGTTTTCATTTGTCCATCACTGATGTTTCTAAATAGTCTTTGTCATGGACTGTTCGTTCCCCAAAACACACATTTTCTTGTGTGTGTTCTATCTGGCTTCGCGTGTTGTCTCCCGCACTGAGAGAACTCTCAAGATATCACGATAATCTGTAAATAGGAGAATGTGCAGGACGGTGTGGAAGATGGGTGGGACATCGTATATATTGACGGTATGTGTCGAAGATGGGATGGGGCATCGTATATATTGACACTATGTCATCAAAGATGGGATAGGAACATCATCGTATGTATTGACGGTTTACGTGTGGAAGATGGGTGGTACATCGTATATATTGACACTATGTGTCAAAGATGGGATAGAACATCGTATATATTGACACTATGTGTCAAAGATGGGATTAGGCATTGTATGTATTGATGGTATATGTGGAATATGGGTGGTACATCGTATATATTGACTTGGTATATGCGGAAGATATGTGGAAGATATGTGGCACGTATTACATATTGACGGAATATGTGTGACGGTTCATTTTGGAAGATGGTGGTACATCGTATATATTGACACTATGTGTCGAAGAATGAGTATATGTGGCAGATTGACATGTATGTATGACGGTTTATGTGGCAGATGAGTAGGGACTTCGTATGTATTCACGGTATATGTGGAAGATGGGTGGTACATCGTATATATTGACACCATGTGTGGAAAACGAGATGGGACATCCTGTATACATATTGATGGTATGTGTCAAAGATGGATGGGACATCTTATATATTGACAGATGCGGGTTAGAGGTGGTCTTCAGCAATCCATGCTTTTACTGACGGGATTGGGTAGGTCCGGCTCGCTGATCTGACTGGGATACAGGACATCGTATATATTGACAGATGCCATGTGTGTCTTCAAAACAGAACAGGACATCCTTATATTGATGGCATCTATGATCTGACATGGGTGGAACATCTATATATTGACAGATGCGGGTTGGTGGTGGTCTCCAGCAACCCATGCTTTACTGACGGTATTGGTGGTAGGTCCGGCTCGCTGACCTGACTGATACAGGACACCGTATATATTGACAGATGCAGGTTGGTGGGTGGTATTCAGCAACCCATGCTTTACTGACGGTATTGGGTAGAGTCCGGCTCGCTGACCTGACTGATACAGGACATCTTATATATTGACAGATGCGGGTTAGAGATGGTCTTCAGCAACCCATGCTAAGCTTTACTGACGGGATTGGGTAGGTCAGGCTCGCTGACTTGACTGATACAGGTCGTCGCATTCCAATTGTTCATAATCGATGCTCAGGATTTAAATCTCCTGGACAGTCTGGTACAGACTCGTTTATTTACTGACCGCCTCCATGTAGCTGAAATATTGTAACGTTAACAAACAAACAAACGTTAAAGAAATTATTTTTAATAATCCAATAATGTTTGAGGAATGAAATATAAGTATATTTGATAAATAAAGGTGCAGTCACTTGCTGGGACATCTGATAGACCGTTATGTCTGTACGAAATCATAATGGTAAATGGTTTAACATCTATTCAACCTGTATGAGAGACCTCGTGTTCGTATATTGTTTTGTATTTTATGTTATTTTTTATTTTATTTTTTATTTATTTATATATATATATATATATATATATCTTCTTCTTTTTGGGGGGCGGGGGGCATGTCAATAGAGATCAGTTACATCATATTTCAGAGTGATGCAATCTCACTAAACAATCGGATCACTAAAGAGGTTGCACCTTTTCATGATGTCAAATGACTTTATATCATGGAGATGGATAACAGTTAGCAAAGGGTAAAACACGAGTAGAATGGTAACTTTGTTATGTACCTCATTACATTGAAAACTGCTGTGGAAAGAGACTAAAATGACGTTGTGAAGTATTGCTGTGGACCGAGGGGTACTGTGTGACATTTAAGTGGGAAGAATATGAGTATATGCAATGAAGGAGGAGGTTGCCAGGTGTACCAACATCCTGACAAAACCATTATATGAAAAAATCGAACATGGGCTTCTTGTGTTGAACGTTTGCTTTACCAACCAACCTGTGTTGGACCGATGTTAAGTCAATGTTTTTTGTCAGGGAGACATCAAGAGTGGAATCATGTTTCAGAGCGATACACTTTCACACAAAATACTGCGGACAACTAAACGCGAAAGAGTTCTTGTCTTTTCAGGAGACAAATATGCTTTTAGAAGGTTTCGAAATGCTACATTGGTTATATTTAAGATTTTGGTACTGAAAATAGGTGATCTAGACTACCAGTTGCGTTGCCTAGGAAACGGTACATATCATACATACAAAGCATGTTACAAATGATAGAAAGGATTGCCTTCTTAAGGAAAAAAGCGAAGTCTAGTGGATTGCTAAGTAAAAAATCTAACAACTGTCGTCACCAAGCAGTAAGTTTTGAAAATGAAATAAAAACAAAGAAGAATTGCTACGTATAAGGTCATTTGTTGGACATTTACTTAGGGTACAGCCAAACCGCAGTGATGGGGGCTAGTTTTATAGGCATCCGGGCCAACTATGGCAAACATAGCAGATAGGCATGCATTACGCTTACCATTACATCACTGCCGATGCAGATATGTGCGTCCAAAGGAATCACGTGATGATGTCAGGTACCCTTAGTTATGAAAAACGACTAGTTCCTGACGACGGAGTTTTGATAGGCTGGTTCTGCTATGAAGGAAAAGCATGTAAGTCAGTGATAATGGTGATACAGAATCCGGCCATTGTGTGTACAACTCACCCCTTCCGCATTGTACAAAGATATCTTTTACTCTACCATGACTACGTAAATTACTCGAATTGCAATGGACAATCAATACATCATTAAATGAATGACCTGTCAATTTGGATTGAGAAATGTGTCTGATTTTATGACCGCATCACACCTCACGTATACAACACTGTCGTACTACTTCAGCTTGGCCACCAACATGGTTGATGTCAACACAACAGACGTGATGGAAATGTTAATAATAAAACGTTTATTAAAACTTGAAAAATACAACTATAAGGAAATTTCCCTTCACACTTATTAGGAACCTCATTATCATATTACCATTTACAACAAACACAAATTAGAATGTATAGGTCCAACCGTTAACAAGAAATATTTAACTTATCAGAAACAAATGCTACATCCTTTCCACAAAAATTTACAGATTAACCTTCCTGATGTGTAAAGGGTATGTTTGCTTCCGTTAAGAGAGTATCAATTCAGTTTTACATTTATTTAATTTTCAAACACATTAAGTTTAACTCCTAAATGATTAGGTAGTCATGGCAATTTGACCATACGGTTTCTAATTCAGTTATTAAATATGGGCTATCAACTCGCTTGCAGTGAAACATATAGGTAACATACATATGGGTAACCATGTGACAAACTACTATTATTTACGTTAAAACCCATATATTAATCATATTAACATCCTTTATGCATGTATAATTAAGGTATAATTTGTAGTATCGTAAAGACTCACAAGTGCTTTGTAAAAATTAATATTTTCATCTCAAACTACAATATGTGATTCCGGATTAAAACAGATGCTGGACGATGCATGCGAATCCCTAAACTAACGCTTAGTCTCAGACTATATATATTGATAGTAAAAAATAAACCCATTTAAACCCAAGTGAGATGGGATATTCAGAACCTGAGGAAATCTAGACTTGCTCCATATAGGGCTTTATTGAGGGCTAGGTAGTAAGAAATAATGTGGTTCAGGGACTGTGAGACTTGCTGATTCCAAGAGGAGACCGAATGGATCTTATGGTCAGGATCGGTGATGTAATTTATCTGACCGCCGTCATCTCACTGGAATATTTTAGTGTGCGGCTGAAACAACGAGTTTTATAACTGGGTTGTTCTCAGTTCTGATGCTATTAGAGTAATAGCGACAAGTGAAAGAGCTAAACTTACCGTCGTCGTATTTCTGTGCTTTGGGTGATTTTACTTTCATTTTCTTTGATGGGGTACAAAAGAATAAAAACATATGAAGACATGTTAATCACCACATGTACCACTGGTAAACAGGACTTTTGTAGAACACTAATAAACAGGACCATGTACCATTGATAGAAACAGGGATTTATATAGAACTGTTTAACAGGACCCGCAAAAATTAATTGATAAACAGGACTATATAGATTCGTTGTGAATTCATGTACCATTGATGCACAAGACTTATATAGAACTGTTAAACAGGACCATGTACCACTGATAAACAGGACTTATATAGAACTGTTAAACAGGACCATGTACCGCTGATATACAGGACTTTATATAGAACTGTTAAACAGGACCATGTACCAATTGATAAACAGGACTATATAGAACTGTTAAACAGGACCATGTACCACTGATGCACAAGACTTATATAGGACTGTTAAACAGGACCATGTACCGCTGATAAACAGGACTTTATATAGAACTGTTAAACAGGACCATGTACCGCTGATGTAAACAGGACACTATGTACTAACTTATATAGAACTGTTAAGATCAGGACCATGTACCCGGCTGATAAACAGGACTCATATTGAACTGTTAAACAGGACTACATGTACCACTGATAAACAGGGACTTTATATAGAACTGTTAAACAGGACCATGTACCGGCTGATAAACAGGACTTATATCACTCGATGCACAGGACCATGTACCATTGATAAACAGGACTCTATGTAACACTAACTTACAAAAACGAGAGTTGTTGAAAAATGATTTTCCACAAAAGAATATTTTTGTGAGTCTTTATATATAAAGTTAGATTTGAAGCATATTTTATACTGCATATGTGAATATGTCTCTATTTGGCATCGATGATGTGGATTTAGTATTCCATTTTCATGTGGAGTACCAAACCAAATCATGTTTTTAGATAATATCAATGGATGATGGATAAACATTGTTGGAGCCAAATTTGTGGTTTATCCAAAAGGTTTGTGCATAACCAAGTTATCAACTTTTTCATTTTGACCAATTCCTCTTTTGTATAAATAATACCTTGTAGAAATCTATGTTGGAAAGTCAATAAGCTTTGTAATCCTTGTAATCCCTTTCTTTATACTGTAAATCCATTTTTCCAATCAAAAATCACTTTCAGGAAATAAAGCTGCCATTTGTTACAAATGTTTGGATGTTTATCAGTGCAAATTAGTGTATCATAAAAATCCGGAACGGAATTCGGAAAAATTACTGGTATAATGCATGTAACCACTGATTACCAGGGATAATGTATCACCTACACTCACATATTGGCTATGTACCACTGATAGAATAGACTTATCGCCGATAAATAAGGGATCATCATGTACTCACTGACAACAGGACCATCTACCGCCAATAAAAAGGAATATGTACCACTCTACTTCTACAAACAGGTATATGAACCTAATTGATATGTCATGGCTATGTATCACTCATAACAGTATCACAATGTACCACTGATATGGACTTATGGACCATGTGCTAAGGAGGATTAGGCACCACTAACAAAATGGTGTATACATTAAACCATAAGTAATAGATGAAAGAGTCAATAACAGCTCATCTACTGATAAAGCTGCTTATTGGACAAAGAGTGTGCGCACATAAACAGTGTGATTCAAGTCAGTTCAACAACAGCTGAGTGTGAGGAAGTGAATTCCAAAACCATCGTGTATTGTCTACATCTTGTGAACATCATTTTGTGAACACACAATCCCTGACAGGGTGTCGAGGATGCAGGAGGATGTCGAGATGCGGAGGATGACATCTTGAAGACATATCTGGAACTTGATTGGTTTATAGCCTGAAGTTGCACAGGCAGCTTTTAATGTTGTACATTATTGAACTCAAATTAAATTACTATGAACCAGGAACCATAATTATATTAAATTAGAACTCACAACCTGGGCAGTGGAGTAGAGGGCAGCTGTGTGTGTTGCGTTTCTTTAGGCCTCCTCCAGGCCACCAGTTTTCCATCCCACTGATATCATGAAACCGGGGTGAGTGAGGATGTTAGTTTCGTTTTATGTCGCTTCAGCAATATTCCAGCAATATTATATGGGGGATAGCAAAATAGACTTCACACATTGTAACCCATGTGGGAATCGAATCCGGAGCCTATGCAAATGCTTTAATCACGAGGCTAATCCCGCCGCCCCCAACCAGATCAGATGGTAAAGCATAGCTGTGTTGAGTAAATATGCACCCCACATAGTCAATGTGCATTTTGTACGACTCCGCACAGCTATGTGGTGTATCGATCAAATCTTAGTACCTCTTTGTTTTCGTATGTTCTCGCTCATTTCCGAAGCTGGATGTCACCGTAGGATTGGCCCGAAGCAGTTCCTGTGAACATACAAAAATTTCAGCATACACTGTGAATCAAATTAAAATGCTTGCCCAATACATGATTTTTTTGTGCATCATCTTCTAGACACTAGGTTACTTTGACGCTGTGGGCGTCTCCAATTTCAGGCAAAACCAGTTTTAGCCTATATCAAAGTGTGATTGAGCATTTCGGTGATAGAGAGCAAAGACGGTCATTCGAGGTGTGACCCAACAGTCTCTTGTTGTTGTTGTTGTTTTGTTGTTGCTGCTGCTGTTGTTTAACGTACTCATCAATATTCCAGCTAAATGGTTGTAATTGAGTCCCGCCTGACACGCCAGGGATCCAAGGCACCAGCGTCGATCTAAGCAATTGGGATGCGATGACATGTGTCAAACCAAGACAGATAAGCACGATTTCAGTTGACCCCGTCGGGGTCGCCCTTCTATCGACGTAAGCATGGATCTTTACAGATTTACCCTACAGTGAAGCGATAGTTATTAATATATTATAATACATGTGGATGCGAGCTGCGTAGTCATCCAGTGTGTCGTCGTGGCACAGAAGAAAACATATTCCTGGAAGGTGTCGGAGTTGATTGTTTTTCTCTATCGAGAGCCCCAGCATAACATCGGACGCCATGATGTTCAGCTGATGGTCGCCCGAAGCTTAACACAGGTCTGATCGTATATTTTTTTGTGATACACTCTATGATTCCTTTGTGTGTAGAAACGCAAACTAAAACTAACTTTGCGAAGTTATGATAATTGCAGAATTCGTATCGTCATGAGGGCCTTTCTCCATCATTCTTGCTTGTCTTGAAATTTGATTAACTGATATAGGCCTCCTCTATTAACACTAATATATGGTTAATACTCCAAACAGCCTTATGAAAGAAGGGACCGCGATTAACTTTAATTTCCGATTCGTGTGTTTGGGGAACCAGCAACAGTTTACTCTGTTTCTTGTCGTGTGCTTTCTTCATCTTCAAATGCAAGGTTGCGATAGATACTGAGCAGGATCGGCATCTGGAACATTGTGTTATTTCAGAATAAACTTTACAGATCCTGGATAGAATGCTTGATTTCTGGGTGAAGGAAGAATCATGGATGATTCCAGTGGAACCCCTTTGGCTCATGGTCAGGTGGGATGGAAGTTATGCGAAATTGGGACAATTCTAAAATATCCTGGAAAAATATAAGATAAGCGGTACAGGATTCGAACTCTCTGGTTTAAGTCGTGTAGTTCAATACTGTAAAGGATTCAAGCTTCAAAAAAGAGTATTTAATTTGGTATGATGCCAGTTTTCAACAGGTAGAATAGCAACTTAATTCTAAGTAAGCAGGAGTTGGGAATGCTTTAACATTGCCGTACCGTGATGTGACATCGCAAAGTCCTGTCATATAATGAACGAGTTCTTTACTTCGTAGTCTCCCCTTACGATGATTAGCAGAAGAATGCACTTAACCCGGTTCTTCACGGGAAGTAGAATTCATAGGCTGCTCTGCAACTTCCTAAGACTGGTTGAATCCAGCTACTGCTGTAGGAGATCTGTGAATCCTAATGATTTAGATGATTGGAAATACCATATACGGTTTGATGTAATGCTTTCACGTTCATTTAATGGGCAGCCTAGCTGTTAATTAGCTGATCTGCCGTAGATGCGACGTAAAACGCTGCACATATCATACAGCTATGTTCATTACTTTTCCTTGAAATCATTCCGTTGGAAGTCACAGTAGGTATTCTCAGCACCTGGAACATATAACAAATTCATTGCGTGTGGTAAAAATACCAGACAAAATAATTCCTGCAAGCCATTATATATCTCTCTTCTATCTTAAAAGGTCTTCCCTAAATTTGGCTTCTTTAACAACCATCTTCCGGAAACAAACTGCATTGTGTATTTTGCAAAAATAGAGGTGAAGATTATATGACTGTATCACTGAAATTGCAGTGATGACACCCGGCATTCTCAGTAATGGTAGGTATGACTCTACTAATAATGGTGCTATACCTCCACTTGGCCGTTCCACGGCCCTGTAAATCTGTTGGCTTTCCCCATCATCTGCCCTGGGCGTCTCAGCAGTTCTAGCAACGAATGCAAAATCAAATGGGAATATTTTTACAAACTGTGAGCTGATAAAACCACATGTAATCATATTCTCGTTTATCAGAGATTAGGATATATATATATATCCAAAAAAAAATATGGTTCGTTACTCTGCATTACCCCTTTGTGAGTTTTAAGAGTGACAAGTTGTGTGATCGGATTGACTTTTTCTTTATGGTCATGCATGCGAGGTGTAGGATATTAACGCCTTTATCAAGCATCTACACTGAAACTTCGCATCCATTGGAACCAAGAAGAGGCCATCCATGCAACGTGATCATCTTTCATCCGCAACCAACTGCTGACTTTCATATTCATGTTCCAGTAAGCTTTATAACTGTACAACAGACAAAGCTTTACGAGCTGACAAGTAAGCTATTGTGATTTATAAAAAATGCATTTTAGATAGCTTTTAAAATTCAATATTAAATACTACATCGGCAAATAAACAAATGTGGGGCCGTAACCTTAATTTAGTGGGAATAGAAAGCAGAAAGGGCAATCTTGGTTCCACTTCATGTCCGTTTTCAGTATATTATCACCATAACTAAGTATGTTTACCAGTTACACAAGCTTTAATCCATTGACTAAACAATTCCATCAGTAAAATACACCTACCTCTGTGGATTCTCAATAGCTGGAACGAAAATGCAGTTGTCAATGTCATATTCAGAGCATTGCCAGTCAATACTCATTCTGCAATAGAATTTTACTCGTCATTCTCAGAGGTAATTTCGGATGTTATACATCGCATAGTTGATATTAATGAAAAAGTAATCCTATAAGGCAAATGTAAGTTGTCATATGTGTGGCCAGCTATGTGCATATTTCATAACTGACGGTATCAAGTTATACTCACAAATACACTTCTTTACGTTTTGCAGTCTCTATTATCCTCCTGTGGTAGATAAATGATGATGGATTTTTGATGGAGGATTGATGGATGGATGCGACTGAGTCGTAATTATGATCCCGGCTTAAGCGCAGGGGCGCAATTCACTTCGGCATTTGTTTGCTGGTGGAGGGCTCTGCTTTGTTCCTCGATCAAAGAGACAGCTTGCACTGTAAGCAGAACAGAAAGAACAGGATTATCAAAATGAAGAAACGAATGCACTCCATTTGAAGATGCATGGGACAGTTTGCCTCAGATAAATTTTACGCTAAGGGTTGACGTGTTCTACACAGTGTACACACAGTCTCACCGACCACGACAACCACAGTACATTGGATTGGTTCCAGATGTTCTCTGGCGGGTCAAGGACATTCATGATTTTGACATACGCTTATATTGTACATTCTAAGAAGCTTCGGCTAAAGATCAATGACTCACAGCAATTGTATCAGACGGTGATGTACACTTTGCATTACGTCATAATGAGCAATACGTAACGTCCAGTACTG